>NW_027109684.1:596290-625292 GCF_000696795.3 Halyomorpha halys
TATTCAATCGTGTTTATCACATTTATAAGTATAAAATTTAATTAGTTCTTTTTCTTATATCATTTCTAAAACATTCTTTGTATAATGTTATAGTTCATCATACTTTACAATGTTTGTGTCTTGTTTTCATTTAGTTGTGATGAAGCCCAGCAAAAGTTAGGAGCTAATAAATACTTTTTTTTTTTTTGCTATTTAATGTACCTTTCTAAACCCACCCAGACTATATTCTAACCAAGAAAAATAAATAATATAAAATAAAAAACTTTATATTCCACAAATATAAACAGATAAATATGGAAAGATACCCTCTAGCATTAATGGAAACTCATTCACACCTTTTTTTTTTTTTTTTTGGCTAAGACTGTTGTTAGTTATCACACTGCACTAACTGTGGAACATATATATCGCACTAGTCGGATACCGCCTACATTACGCTCCAATCCCATTACTCATGCTCTTAGTACCATTTAACTTTGGGTACCTACTACTACATGGTAGATCAAGTTGGCAGTACTCCTATCAAATTAGACATACGTCATTAATTCCTCCTGGTACCGGCTTCAACTTTCTCAAATCTTATTCAGATAACTGTTACTCAAGGAATCGTTTTTATATTGATTTAAAATATTTAAAAACATTTTTTATGATTTAAAATAATTCATTTGATAACACAGCTCAAATAAAAGTCCGCAGTATTTATACACCGCAAAAATGAATTTCCAAATATAATTTAGATATAAAAATTAAGTTGTTCATATCACAATTAATTTGTTCATCATAGATAAATCGCCATTTGGGAGTTGACACACAATTATTGTTATAAAATATTTTTAATGATTATTATTATAAACTTTATTTTTTAAAATAAATCCAATTGAATCCTTGCTAAGTCTCAACACTCTTTATTACATCAACAGTCGAAATATCATATAAACTAGTTAGTTGATTGTGGAATTTGATATTAAATTAAAAATATTTAAAAATTAATGAAGTTGTGACAAAATAGGGATTTGACTTGTAATTAATGTTCTGGGCAGAATAGCCTGCAAAACAATTTTAAATTTGGACGTGAGGTATAAATTTATACCTAACATTGTCCTTGAGGATGGCCGAAACGTTGGACTGTTGATGTAGTAAAGAGTGTTGAGACGTAAGAAGGATACAATTTGATTTATTTAAAAAATAAATACTAGTCTCAAGAAATTGAAATAATTATACTTATAAATAAACTTTATTGTTATCCTTACGTAGGGATTATTGTTATTTGTTTAATGATTTTGACTTCTACCTTAACATCAGTTTAATTAAATGTCGATCTTTGGCTTTTACGTCAGATTTACTTTCTTTGTATTTTTTTTTGTACTGATAAAGACCTACAGCGTGGGTCAAGACGTCGGAAATCAATAAATAGTTAAACCTATTTTGTTTTTCTCGACGGCAGCCCTCACCATCTTTTTCGAATTCTGACTTGCTTCTCATAAGGAGTATATTTTACTGCCGATGTAACATTTAGTTATAATAAAAATAAATCTTAAATTATCCTCAATTTCTGAGTTTGTTAATTTGCGTATTGGAAACTCTGCGTATTAAATCCCATTAGCAATTTTCTAGGTAATCTTTTACAAAAGAAATAATTTGACCACATCAGTAGCTCTGATTCTCCATTATATTATAGCAGCAAAAAGATAAGAAAGTGGACACAGAGACCAGCCGGGTCTGGGTCTCAGAGTAGCAATAAAGCCAAGTCCTGTGGGAGATAAAAGCACAGCTCGGAGATTTTCCTCAATTTGGGGGTCACTCCCAGCAATGCGGCATCCTCCTTTACGCCCTCTTAATATTCAGGAAGGACACTTATTTCGAGGGAGCTTGTGGTGGTAATAAACGCCACCGAGGAAGAATGGACCAGAAATACTAACATACCTTAGAAGTATTAAAGGCATGTAAGAGATTTTATTAAAAAAAAAAAAGATGAAAAAAAATTCATTTCTAAACTCACTAAATAAAAACATAGAAACTCGGAAAGATAAAGTAGTAAATTAGAGCAGACTTAGTCTTTAGTATAATAATAAGGTGTATTTAAGGAATCTACAAATGGCAATAAATATATGCAAATATTATGTATGTATAATTATAAACTATCTATGTTAATATGACGGATGCCGAGCTGATTGCGGGAGATGACTAAATTTTTACCTTAGTAATATTTTTTTTTTATTGTGTAACAGTGTAGATAATATTTTTATTTATAATTAAAAGCTTTCAAACATTTAGTTCTGTGAGTATATGTTTTTTTCCTTAAATATTTATTTCTTTATTTAATTTATTGTTATTTAGAACTGTATAAATTTATATACAAGTAAAATTGATATTGGATATAAAATAACATGATAAAAACATGTAGAGAATCTACCTATTGTTAAAACTTCAATTACGTTACTATAGAAGAAGATCTTGGGGCCATCTTCTTTTCAGACACCTAGGGGGATTTTCAGGTATTGAAAGAGAAGCCAGGTTAGAAACAAGTGAGTTTGGGTGGTTGGGAAGTATATCATGGAAGAATTGGTATCTGTTTCTGGCCAAATCGGCAATGATGACTTGATTTCTGACAAAGTAAGGAGCATTAAGGACTTTTGATTGGATACGAGAGGAATTCGATGGTTTAGTGACGCCTCAAAGATCAACTCCATATGTCCAGATAGGTCTTATTATAGTCAAGTAGATCCATATTTTGTAATGGATTGGAAGTTAAGACCATCTGTCTAGTAAACGTTGTAATAGTCGGGGTCGACGAGCAATTTCCTGTCTTTCCAGTGTTGTATGAGGATTCATGTCAGTCGTTTGTCGATATGTAGTCCTAAGTAACGGATCTGTCGACAAGAATAAGTGGGGTATTATAAGGATTATATAAAGGAAACTGTGGGGCAGGAAGTCACGGATTTACGACAAAGGTTAAATGTTATTTGGTGGAATTTATTTTAATTCTCCAGTTTCCGCACCATTCTTCAAGAGTGGTGATGTGGGATTGGAGGGTTTGGGATACAATGGATGAGTCATTATTCATTGATAATAGACATGATTCGTTGGCATGCGTGGTAAGGATAGTGTTAGTGGATTAGGATGTTAGCTGTGAAAACTGAATCGAGGATAGGATCAAGGATACTACCTTGAGGTACACCAGCAGATTGAGGGAATAGGGATGAATAAGCACTGTTGTGATTTACTTGAAATAATCTGTCGGAGAGATAAAAATGGATAATGAGGAAGTATGTTGGGGGTAGTAATTTACGGATCTTGTAGAGTAATCCTGGGTACCAGACTCGATCAAAAGCCATTTCTACATCAAGAAAGATTCCCGAGCAGTACATTCCGCGCTCCAATGACGAGACAACATCAACCACACGATGAAATTGTTGGATAATGGAGTGGGATGTTCAGAATTCAAAGTGGTGATCTGGGACTATGTGGTTGGAATCGAGAATGGGGTAGAGGCGTTTTAGATAAATTTCTCAAAGATTTTCCCCATGATAGGTAACAGAGAGATAGGATGGTAGGAGGATGGGTATTCTGCCGGCTTTTGAGGTTTGGGAATCATTTTGATTATGAATAATTTCCACGGGTCAGAAAACTATGTGGATCTGAGTACAGCATTGTAGATGTAGGTGAGGAATAGAACAGATTTTCGAGGATGATGTTTTAGAATATGGGATGTAAATTAGGTCATAACCAGTGGCTTTCGGGAAGATAACTACTGAATGATGTTGGATATCTCTGAAGGATAAAATGCTTTAGGTGGAAGGGCAATTTGGAGTGGGATATTCAATTCTTGTTCAATGTATTCGAGGTGAGTTGGATAAAGGATGTCAGGGTGTGGCTCAAAGGTTTAAGAAAGGTGCTGACTAAACATCTGAGATTTTTCTTCGTCCATCCTTAAATATTAATTTAAGAATTTAATTTTTAAAGTAACTCTAATTGTATTTTGAATATTTAGTGCAAACAAGGTAACTCTAGTCTCTTAAGCTTTCCCCTCCACCCTGAGAAGAAGGGAACGGATTCCAGATGGCTGTCTGATTTCTTAATGATTTTTTATTTATTTTTAAAAAAGAAAAGCTAATATTTAAAAAAAAATTGAAAAAACAATTTTATAATTCACGAAAATTTTAGAATAGAGCTACTTCCGGAGATTCTCATTTAATATATTTAGAGAAAATAAATAAAAAGCAACCTGAACCGAAATAATCTACGAAAGGTTTTATTCGGTGCGTGATTCTTAGACACTTAACGCCCATCGTGATGGTTTAATTTCCATCCCATGATTTCTAGATGTAACGGTGGTAGAAGACTTGGAAGATGATAAAAAAATAAAAGAGTGAAAAGTATTGCAGAGAACGCGTTGAGCCATGAATAGATAAGCGCTATAAAAAATACGAAGGAAATAAGAAATGGTTCCTTATCGGCTCTTTACCACTGTGCCAAAAATATTTACTTTAATCCATAGTAAATCTATGGTCAACTTCACAAATTTAGCACTCTCCTTAATAAAGAACTTAGAGTTAGATATTGCCAAATGACCAATCTAGGTACGTACCAATATTTTAAGCGATTTATAAAAATTATATATAATTTAATATAAGTTATAAAAAAAGAATTTTAACTGACGGTAAACTCTTATTTTATTTCTTTTTTTCGGAACAACATTTATGCAGCCAAAACATCAGTGAGATTGGACAAAGATATATCTCTTTTGTTATTGTCTGAAAAACTAAAAACTTATCTTATTCCCTCCCACACAAAAAAGTCATATTATTTATTAAGAAATAACAGTTAGGAAGTATTAATGGTCTTCCGTTTAAAAAGATGATTTTTTATGGGGCCAAGACTACAAAAGATACCCCCTAGTGACTTGTGACCCAGAGCAAAAGAGAGATAGCCATTTTTTATATCTGATTTTCTCTCCATATTTAATGAATATTACGAAGAGTAACTCAGAGAAGCGGCTTCCCAACTAGGGAAGAGTAAAGTACCAATGGTTGAAGAGAAAAAAGAATAAAGAGGATCCCGCCTTCATCCACATAAAAGTGCACCTGGGTGAGTGCACCTGATCTACCTGCTCACCTCACTACAAAATTATTAAATTCAAAATTCACATTTTTTCTTTTGGCACATTCATACTTCACAAAGTTTCTTTTGGCGTACCCTTTATAACCTGTAATCACCATAGATTTAATATTTATTATTTCTTATAATAAATTTATATAAAACTTATAAATTGTAAATAAATTCATCTTTGTTCCGTTTTAACTCCTTCAATCAAATTACAGTCCACTCAGTAACCTAGCCAGCATTCCTAAGTGAGGTAGCATCTGGTATTCAGTTTAAGGTGTACTTCCCACATAGGATAGCATGATTATAACTCAATAAGGTAAACCCGGTAAAAACAGATTGCGTGGTCTTTGCATTACAGAAAGGGAAGAAATCCAGACTACTCCTCTAAGTGACAAACACCATACAAAGACCCTCAAACTCTATAGTCTATCTGGGTATCCAATTAGAACGACACGTGAAACCGTCGGCCGTGTGTTCATTATTACATGATGGCTGAGGCTCTTTAGAACTTAACTTAAAAAAAATTGTTAAATTGTTAAAGGATAATGAATAAATAAATAATAATTGTTGACTGATTGCAGTGCTTGGAGCTGATGCGACCTGGCTACATGACCAACTGGTACCAGGGGACCAGGATCGAGAAGAAGATGCTCCTCAACATTATGACCAGGACTACCAGGCCCATCTACCTCGGGGCCCTCATCAAGATGGACATGATCACCTTCATCAATGTAAATTAAATCTCCAATCAGTTTATGGAAATATAATTTAGTGAATTTAGTCTCCCAGGAAGTAATCCAAATTTTAAATATTCATTTTACCCATCAAAGAGCTGACATATAATATAATACAAAGGTGCGAACGCACACGCACAGGCACACGCACACGCGCACACACACACACGCACACACACGTTAAGCTTTTATCTTTTATCTTTATTTTTATAATCGGTTAAGCTTTTAAACTTAACAGGACACTCATTAGAAATCAATTATGCTCAGAAACTCCTTAAAATACATACTTCCACAAAAGAATAAGGTAAAAATAAAATGTGTATATATATTCAACTACTAACAAATATTTTCATAAATAGGGGCTATGAAAAAAAAACAACACTTAAATTAGTAATATTTTGTGAACAACAAGTTATTAATTGGTGATTGTTTTACTCTAATTATTTATGTATTGATATTATATTCATACTATTTATACTTTGCACCAAATAATAGAATTGATGAGAATTATCGTTTATAATCGGTTAAGCTTTTAAAAATATTTAAAAAAAAAAATTGCTTTATTCCACAATAACAAGGCGCTAGAGAATATCATACCCTCAAGACCAAGCGGCATTGCAGTGCTATGTACGAGTATATAGAGTGCAGTGAAGGGGTCATAACTCTTCTCTAGTTCTTTTTATTGTATGGGTAAATAATATTATTAATATAATAGCAATAGTAAATGAAAACTAACCTAAAACAATTAAGTTAAGTTCTATTATATTATTACTAGATGATAAATTGATATTATATGTATTATAATGTACTGCTTTCTCAAAAATGATATTTTATGCAATAAAAATAAATAATTTTGATTAAAATCCTTCAATAATCTTCCCTAGTTTTGATAATCGCACTATTTTATTTTTTGTAGCTATAAACTAATAGAACTTAATGCAATAAAATATTGATCAACTAAGACTAATTTTTACGTTGTAAAAAGAGCTAAGAAGAAAAAAAAATCCGTCTAATTTCCTTCTTGTCACACTTAAGATTATTACTGCCTCTGACATAATGTGAGAAATTTAAGGCGACAGCAACATTAATACCAGTCAGTCCACGTCAGTTTAAGCTTCAGTTTAATATTTTAAAACGACGGAAGAAAATTAAAAGCTTCATTAGCAATGGAACGAGGCAGGCTTAAATTGATGAAGAAAAATTGATCAACTAGACCAAGAATTTAACCAGAAGGCCAGTGGCTCGTTGTATTTTGCACGATATATAACCTTTATTTGTTAATAATTATTAAACACAAATAAATTATAAATCACTAAGGTTACCACTCTTAACGATATAAATTTGCTAAGGAAGAATAATTTTCTAATAAACACAATGAGAATCAATATCTTGCCTTACAATAAATATCACTAAAATAACTTTAAATAAGTTAAACTGAAAGCAGAGTAATTAAATTTATTTATTTAAAATCAAAAAACTCCTTTGAAGTAGCTATATCGCCCATGCATTATATGTAGCTTCAATTTACTCTTCAATATAATATTTTTTCAGACCTAGTGGAGTGATAATTAATTCTATATGATGTACTAATAAACTATAGACAAAAAATAATAATAATTTAAATAAATATTAAAATACAATAAAAAAAATCTAATAAAATCTATCACCTATACTCATACTATATTCTAATATAATTATGAATGATAAGTATAAATTGATAAAATGAATTTCATGAAGATAATATATAGTGATATGCATATTAATATATGATAAAGACAAATTTAGAAGACGAATTTCAAATGATAAAAAAAAATCTGAAGACATAGAGTATTTTTCTACAGTAGGAAGAATTGAGTAAGAAACAAGCACAACTCAACAATATGAACGAATTTATAAAACAGTCTAAATTGATAAAAATAGATCAACTAAAATAACGTTTTTATGATAGTTATGGATGGATTTACAGCAAATTATATTCTAATTCAAATGAAACATTTAATATAAAAGATAATTTTTTTTTTGTATTTTACATTCATGAACTTTAAAAAAAAAAATCGTCGACAGTAAATGTATTTTCTTTTGACGACATAACATTCATTTAAATGTACCTGAATTTTCTTCCAAAAACACAAAAAAGTAATTTTGATTTTAAAATCGTTTCGTGGTATTTTACTTCAGATTACCTGAAACCTTTTAATTAATTAATTGTTACCCATTTCATATTTTTGTCAACATTAATGTATGAAAATGAGCAAGAACAGAATTGTAATATTGTACATAATTATCATTGTTGAAAAAATTGTAGTATTATATAACCTTAATATATGAGAAAATACCCGAAGCAGTTGTTAAGTATTTTCACCTTATAATTCAAATACGACGAGCAATCAAGAAGTTCTATATGTATTCTAAAAACACAAAATAAATTACAACAGCTACTTGAGAGGTAAATATTTTGTATTTTTTTTTTCTAATTTTAAATTTTACTATTTTGTATCCAAAAACGTATCTCTAAAAAATGCAAAAAAAGCTGGATATTTATAATTGATAATTAAAATAATTTATGCCCAAGTATGCTTTAAAGGACTAAACAAGGTCATATTCAATAGATTTAATTTATCAATTATAATACAATATTTTCAAATATCTTCATTATTTTTTATTTATTTATTTCAAATATGAAAGTTTCGGTCAACCTAGTCTTAATAAGTCATAATAACCTAGTCATTATAAGGACAATCTTAATTTTAATTTTACAGCCTCCTATTAACCACTAAAAAAGTAACAGGCTATTCTGTCCACGCCTAATAAGTTGATAGACGTAAAAAAATACAATAAAATGATTAATATTAAATGAAATAAATGGCCAATATAGGTTACCTAGTTTACCCCAGCGAGAACTTCTGCATTAGATGTGTTACCTTCTTCAGGAGATGTTTTCCTTATTCAATAGCATTCATTTGGAATATAAGCGATAACATGCTGCTCGATATGAACAATATAATATTATCAAGAAAGTCAATTCAAAAGATGCCATTGCAAACGCTATACTTACTCCATGATGACTATCTTTAAGTAACAGTTTGCTTATTATGAAATTACGCTGTCCTGCTGGAGAATATCATTCTGTTTTATAATTAAGAATAAGATATTTGTAAACTTGTATCAACCCGGAATTGTAATCACTGAGACCTCATAGCTAGGACACAGATGAACGGATCATTCAGGCGGGCTACGATTGTTCGGAGAGAACCGGTGGTCTGAATTTCAGACTTGAAAATTAGTTGAGCCGTACTCACAAAAAAAACGTCACATATTAAGAAATGGACAGACTAACCATATTTAGTGCTGCATTTTTCTCATATATCAGCTAAAATTGTTTTAAATATTTTTGGAATATCACTTTGTAATTTGATCAACAAAACCTATGAAATGGTAAAGTCTTTAGTTCAAAATGTTTTTATACAAGCATAGACGGGTAAACAAATTTCGTGCAATACTTGAAGAAGTTTGTCGGGGGGTGCGGTCAGCAAAGAACAACATAAATAAACAAAACCATATTTATTTATTTTATGCCGACGTTTCGACCTGAGTTAAAATAAATAAATATGGTTTTGTTTATTTATGTTGTTCTTTGCTGACCGCACCCCCCGACAAACTTCTTCAAGCATTAATCTACGTTCGTGCAATAATATTCAGGATTTCGAGCTCGATTTGTTCCTAGTTGACAATGACGCAATCTAGCTGAATAATTTGAGCCATAAAAAATAATAATTGGCAAAGCCGTTCGTTCAATCGCAATTATCCTGTGGTAACCATTGCGCCGGGAAAGCTAATCTTAGGATGAGGTTTGGCCACTATCTAATCCATCTGCTATCTAAAAAACGGTTCATTTTTGGCTTTAAGACACAAGGCTCAAACCACGTACCACAGAAACGTACTAAGGTCTTGATTTCCGAGTCGAAATATATAAAAGGCAATTCGAACCGCCTTGTTCCATCGACTTACTTCTGCCAGAGTTCTGAAGTTTCTCAAATTTTTTAATAATTTTTATTAATGCACCATTAAGAATTTAAGAAACAAAATTGAGATTAGTCACTTCACTAAGAAATTATCTTTCATTTGATATCTCACTGGTGAAATCGATCGCCCTTAAGATCCGGAAAGGATCTATAGTACGTGCAAATAGATATGTAAGATTGACTATAACATTAGACTTGGGCAGAATAGCCTGCAACGTTTTTAATTATTAAGGTGAAGCTGTGAAATTGAAAAGTAAGATTGTCCTTGATAATGGGCAGGTTGGCCGAAACTTTAATATTTATAATTAATTTATAAATAATATTGAGTCTAAATGGATATATTTCATTGTAATTGAGAGATAAAACTATTCTCGAATGAGAAAGAAAAATATATATAACATAGGAGTAATTTTTAAGGGAAGGTCCACCACGGATTTAAAAAATATTTATACATTTTCAGTTGAATTCAGTTCAAAATCTATTAACTTCAAAACAATCCCTTCCAGTCCCTTCTTCATAAAGTCTGAAACAATATTCCAACTCCTAAATAATTTCATTGGCGTTAAGGAGAGGACAGAACTGGCAAAGAAAAGCAGAAAGAAAATGTATCAAAGAGGGTGGGAGGGAGAGCTACGAGAGGAAAAGAAGAGTTAATCAGGGAAAGAGCCCAAGCTGATATTAAACTTGGATCCCAGCCTTCTGCTTTATCATCTCCACGGGACAGCGTCCTCTACTCCATTGTTAGCGCTGTAAGCGCAGGACCAGAGTGTAACGAAGGTTATCCTTAATAGTCCAACTATCCTTGCAGTACAAGTAGTAAAACTCAGCCTGCTGTGAAAGAGAATTATATCAGCCAGCTTGGAAGTTGTAAAGTCGACGACAAAAACTATGCCCGTAAAAAATGGCGCAATTATAAAAAATTGATTTTGTTTAAACTTGATTGAAGAATAACTTGATAACAAATGAATACCTAATACATAATGAGGCCGAAGAGTCGTAGTTATCTACGGCTAGGCCTATAAAATACATTTTAAAATAAGAATTCGATGAATCTTGGCAGATTTAGAAAAAAAATACAAAAAAGCCCACTTAAAGTGCTATTATCTAAATTCACAGCATTATGTTAGGTATTGAAATATTTTAATTTTTTTTTTAGTATACTAAAGAGCTTGAGAGAGTCCTTCCCGACTCAAAAATTCCAAACAGTCGGTTTACAGAATTGATAATAATAATTAAGATAGATTATACATGGTGTCCCTCTATCATCAATTCTCGGAATTTTGATTACGAGCCAATACCATTTAGGCTACCTGTCTTCAAGATGGCAACCGTGGCTTCCACGGCGCCATCTTAGGATGATTTTGGCCTGGCTTTTATCATAGAATATGAAGTATATAAAATATATAACAAACTTAGAATTTTTCGAAATTGCTCAATTAAAGATTTACATCATGTGCCTTTTTATTATATTCTTCCTTATTATATCCCTTCATTTAGAGTCCCTAGGGATAATTCTTATCCTGAAAAAAATTATCCACTACATTTAAAAATCAGCATTACTTACAAATTAAAGAGACCAATGGTGCGAGTTCATACCTGAAACAAGAAATAGAAAAACAATTAGAATGGTTTATAAAAATATAATTAAAGATTCTAAGTAATGCCAAGGAAACTTTTGAGTTGCTTGAGAGGTTGGCTTATGTAATGTATAAAAGTTTGAATACATGAAAAATATCTTTTCGAATTTAGTCATTATTAAATGATTGGGAATACCCTCTTCTATAGGACAAATAATTTAAGCGAATATTTTCTGTATAAAATTCAACACAAATCATAGCATCAATGGGTAATGTGAATATCTTTCAGAAAACTAAAAGTCAATGTTCATTAAGAAAAATTTAAATAACGCTAAATACTCAAAACCAAACGTATGTTTATAGATATTCTACCCTCAATGAAATACCTAACTCGAAATTCCAACTTTATTCTAAAGCATACAGACGAAGAATTGGGAAGAGGTTTCTTAGTGGTACGAATCTGTTGTGTAACTTCAACAGAGACCATTTGAGACGTGGTTATTTGTACTTAGATGAATTCAAAAAGGTGTATTACCGTCGAAAACCGGGAATGGAAATATTTCACGATCGCAACAATGTATTTCATATATAATTAAGTGAAAATAAAAAAAAAGGTAGTGTACAATGAAAAATGATTATATTTAGACACTTTGAAATAAAAGTTAGTATTTTAAGTCAAGTACGAAACGGACTAGGTGTAGTAAGGTTTACTATCTTCCAGGCCAGAATTTGAATCAGTGGTAGATAATTATGTATAGTGACACATTTGAGCATGCGTCAATCCTGAGATTTCAGGAGCCCTCTTAGGGCACATCCAGACTCTATAAAGTGGGTAACCTTATGTCGAGGAAAAACCTGACAGCTGAATGTGATTTATGCACATATCACCTCCTTGTACAACTGTCACTGAGCCCCTTCATTTAAGTCAAGTCTATTTTCACATAAAAGAAGAATATAAATATTTATGAAAATAAAAGTCCCCAATTATGTACACAGATACATCATATAGGAATATCCTTAATAGAGTAAATAGAAATTCAGATAAATAACCATCCCTAATATACGTACACATTTTTAAATAATGTGATATGTCAAAAAGTTAGGATTTTTTATTCAAATTAAAAGTAATATTTGTTATTATAATAAGTTCATAATAAAAAAAATAACTATTTATAATATTAACTTCATCAGACCACACATTATAAATATTATAATGAATATTACTGGTCAACTCCAAGTTCAGATTCAAGAGATAAAACATTTTTTTTTTTTTAATAAAAAAATAAGAAATATAGAAAGAGGATGAGAAGGAGTTGGCCAAGCATAAAATTACCGCAGAAAGTCGGTACCCGTGGGCTTAGTTATTTTTCTAAAAAGCCTTTGGGACTTAGCCGAATGGGAAGAGAAGAGGTCTACATCAGATTGCTATTGTGCTCTCCCCATAATCAGCTCCTATTCTACAATATTTACTCGGGTTTACAAACTTCGTCAAATGAACTTCCATAGTCTGTCCTAACAGTATAACCGTACATATAAAAACTGAGATTTATATATTACTTTTCCTGTGATATAATAACTTTATATCATATTTTATTATTAATCAACACACATGATTGTACTTCATAAACTATTTAAGTCAGAATTGTGGAAATAGATAAAAGAAAAATATTTGGAGACCTCACATAATTAAAATTTTAATTTTCTTCGGGTTTTCGGAAAGTACTTTGGAATAAACCTTCTCTGAAATTTCCAAACTATCATAGGGGTCGTTGTTCTTTGTCTAAGACTATTGAAGAATTAAAACTGCAACACATCGGAAGAGGATAACAGTAAATAAAAACACAAGTTGAGTTGGAACTTATCACTGCAGTGGCAAATCTTATAAACTAAATTTTTTTATTTAGAAATGGACGTATTTTAAAGATAGTAACATGGACTGTGGTTACTTTCTTTGCTGAGGCCATCCTATAGAGGTTTTGAGAGTTACAAATTAACTACAGCCTAAAGAACAATCTATAGAATACCATAAACACAAAATAAAATAAACAAACATTTTTTTGTCCGATCTGCTACTAGTTAAGCAGCAATATGAAATATCATTTCAAAGGATATGAAGAAAATTAAAGAAAACATACATTATAATAGTATTTTTATTCGAAATAACTTTTTTCAGATTTAATACATTTAAATAGGTTTTTGAAAAGTTTTTCTTTTTCAATTTTTGAAGTAATAATTTGAGATTAAAGGAAAGAAACTTAATGAAATATTTACTGGAATAAAGTAGAAATTAAATATTCACATCGCGTAATGTAATATGTTTTCAGTCAAGTTAAAGAAACAAAACACGTTATCTGAAAAAATGAAAAAAAAATTCTACCACATACACCTGTCTAACAGAAATAACTTTCGCCAAAAAGTTTCTTCAAACAAGGAATGAGAAAGTGCTTTTTTGTGAGTGAAAGTGTATTGAAGCTAACGAAAGTTAAGTAATAATATCTTTAATGTTGAGTACTCTTTCATCTGCTTCATATATTCTAATTCATATTTTATGTATTTCATATATTCCAATACAATAGTTTAGACTTTTGTAACTAACTTCTCGCAAAGGCTTACTGATTTTTATTTTCAAAAGCTCTCTCCGACAGCTCTGTTCACTGATTACTTCTCATCCTCAGATTCATTTGAGAAAAACTTTCAATCGGAAGGAAATAAGGAACCACTTATTTTTTCTAGTATTTTCACATCAAATTTTATTTTTTCTAATAAAACTGAGCTGAATTTAATAATAGTACTAAAGGTCATTTTTAATTGAATATTGATGTCGAAATTATTAAAAATTGTTAGCAAAATAAAAAATTTCTAAAAATTTTTTTTTAATTTTTACATATGACTTAAAAACAATAATTATAAATTATATTGGGGGCCCTTGATAGACATCGGATCACTATATCATTTGGCAACTTTATAAAACGATAATAATAGCCCTCACATTCCAGACATATTTGATTACCTTATCAAAACGAATATGTACGAATAGATCCATACAATATTATATATTCTAGTATAGATATGATGATGTTGGAAATGTTCCCGATAGGTCAGTCAATATGTATAGGCAAACATCACCTTAGTTAAGGATTCCCTTTTATTATATTAAAAAAAATTATTGAATATGTTATCAAATACATCATTTACTGTATTTGAAAAATTGTTTATATGATTTAACTTCAAAAGGAGAAAAAAAATGGTTAAAAAATACTTCAGTAAAATATAGAGAAGCTCAGAGACTGTTATCATATCTAAATTATATCTTAAATTATACCTTATCTTTTGGATTTTCAATAAAAATGACTAACATATATATACTATAATGTTTCATAACAATGGATGGGACTGGTGCAGACATCAATCAAATTTTCAATCAATTCCCCTACTCGTCCCATGCTTGGATCTACCCCTCCTTAACTTCTAGTCATCCATCACTCGAAACTTTCAACTTTTTCCAAACTAAATTCTGGTACAAAAATATCTTTAAATCTTTCTCTTCAGTAAGTCTTTCAGTTACGAAACAAATATGGAAAGATACTCTACCTTGTTTAAGTTTATGGTGAATCACCATTTAACAATTTAACATTGTTTTTTTCTTTTTTATCCATAATTCAATTTCTTTTATTTATGTATTGAAATGTATTTTCCACCAGGAGTGCCTAACATGACTTATGACATTTTCGTATACAGTATATAAGTAAAAAAAAGACTTGGTGAGGTAGATATAAAATTTCAAAAACACTTTCGATATAAGCATATCTTATTATATCCCGTTATAGCTCATTACCCCAACTGCCAGCGAAAATTAATTAAATAACTCAACATTCACAAAAAATTCTAACAGGGGAGGGCAAATGGGTGGATACCTTTATGAATACGATACGTGGTATTCTACATTAAGGGAGAAACAGTACTTTGAGGTTTTTGGAAGAAAAAAAAAAGTACAGCGTAAAATATTCGGGCTGAAGAAGGATGAGTTTAGAGAATTTAGAAGGCCACATAGTACAACCATGGACAAAAGTCAGTTATTTCACCTCAATTTTTAATTACTTTAATAACAACTATGTATAGTAACTAGTCAAAATTCATGAGCTTGTCCAGTATAGTTAAAAAAAAAATCAAAGTAAATTCAATTTCAGTGCTAATAGATATCTGTACGTCTATTAGTTCTTAAGGTATAGATTTTCCAAAATAAATTCAGTTAAAATAGATTTTTCAGTAGTTTTTTATTAAATGTAGCTTTTTAAAAAAGTATACCTCGGGAACTATTTTCAAGGACTATTATTTTAGCAAATTTACACTTCTTTAAATGATGCTTTATTAGGTTTTTATTGATTTTAGTAGTTATAAAGTCATGGAGATCCGAATAAAAAATGACAATTTTTCAACGTTTTAAAATAGTCAAAATTTTTTATTCCTATTTTTTATTAATTATCTAACTATACTTGGCAGATTTATCAATTTTTAATAGTAATTACACATAATTTTCAATAAAGTAATAAAAATATGGGATGAAATAACTGATAATTTTTTTCCTCTTCGGCTCGCCTCTTGGACAAACACATCGAAAGTCATAACATTAAGATTTTATAGTAACTCAACGCATACAGTTATTTTCTGAAATATCTTTAAAATATATTAATACACTTACAATGAATTTTATTATATATTTATCAATTAAATAAGTCGCAATCGCTCTGGAGAACAGGATTGTAAAAAATAATAATAATACAAATTATAAATGATAATAACAGACAAAAAGCAGCAAAACGGTCTTGGAACTTCTGCTCCGGAACATACTACAGTTTGGATCAAATGCGATTTCTGTGTCCAATAAAACCCACAGGAAGTTCCCTCTGTTAGCAAAAAAGGAAAACCATTAGGCTCTCTCTTAGTCAGTAATTTATTTCTACCTAATTTCGTTCGGTTCTCCGAGCGGTGAAATCTTTTAGAAATTCTAATGGAGTGGGATGTTTCAGAACTTTAAAATATTTATTTTAATTTAAAGAATAAATGAAAACATCATAATCATTCGAAATAAATGAAACTAACCACCTGATTAGTGTTAATACTTATGCTATAATATTTAACCCCAGATCTCCCAGGAAACGAGGATCGTATAAACATTTCATAGCCCACGAGGTGAGGGGGGAAAAAATAACCATACACGGGATACCTCTCTCGTCTTTATAGTGGGTGCTGTAGCCCGCTGTTTAGTGCGGTAATAAACTGTATTATTGCATCAGCTCGGGTTAGATATGCTCATATATCAGATTTCAAGAGAAATATACTGGTAATTTAAAAGCAATTTCTGTTATGAATAACTAAGGGGCTATGAGAAAAAATAGCACATAAAATACTATTATCTTACAAATATGAAACCTAATACTATAATTACGTAATAAAATATTATTAGCTAACTGAAACCTGTTTATTTACAACAGAAGACAGAATACTAAATATTATTTTGAAATTTTATTTATTGTATTTGAAAGACTGTTATTAGCAGAGCGATTGTACTACAGAACGTTGATTCTTACTCTTCCAAAGAAGTCGGAATGAAATCGATTCAATTCGTTATCAGTGGAATGTTATCATAAAGTAACTTGTGGCTTTATAAATACCTTTATTTAAAAAGTTGAAATGTTCACTAACGAACAGGATTAAAAACATAACTGAAACTAGGGAAGAGACTCTCTGGGATAATACCCAGCATTTTTCTTGATCGATACAACGCTTTCTAGCAACTTTCTCCGATTTATGACTATACAATAACAATAGATGTTATGTACTTATATGGGACGTGATGGCCGTGCGGGTTGTGGCGCAGTTCAAAACGTTGTGAGTTCGAGGCCACTTGCCGGACTTGTTCCCTCCACCAAATACCAATATGTATTTATAATTCCAACAGAATATATTATAAACAATTTCATAGGAATTAGATTATCCGATATCGAAACTATGAAAAAATGTCCACTTTCCGATTTCCACGGTGATTACACTAAGTTATCTATCGATCGGGTTAATAATGTCCATAACACATGTGCACTTTTATCTAAAAACAGGACTGTTGTTTTCTCAAAAAACTATTATTTTTTTTTCAACACCAGTTAGGATTACTTAGCGTGTTGGGAGTACTGCAGTATATATTGTGAATATGATGCAGATTGCAAAGTAGTATATATTTTTAAATAAAATATACACTCTGTCTACATCTGTAACCTCTATACCCTGAACTACATATATTAAATTTTGATTTCATAAAGTACTCTCCAGAAGTTAACTTTCGAATAAAAAAAAATTCTTTGATAGACAGTTCCCCCTGACCGGATGACAGAGACTAAGAGGAGCTATGGTAGCCGATTTGTTAGAGGAAGCAAAAAGGTGATACAATATGTCAGCGGTGGCAGGAGCGGTGGGATCGCCTGCCACTGCCAAATTAATTTATTAATGGACTGGGGCTGACAAGTTAATACAGGGTTACAGCTCCCCACCCCCCTGTAGGTTACGGCCCTTCTTCCCTTTTTGCCCTCATGTAATGGCCCTAATTAGGAGCCCTTTGAAGCCTCCCTTTCATCAGTCTCGGGCTTTTTCTTTTTGTAGGGTTAGCCCATTGTCAAGGTCCAGGTATTACTGAAGATGAAACTTTACCCGCTGCGGATTATATGAAAAATACTCAAAAAACATTCCCCAAAAGGATTATTTCTCTTTCAACCGTAGTTTATTAATATTTTTTTTATAACGAAGTGCTCTTTCGTCTTACTCCAATAACCTAATTACTTGATCAGTCAAAAGAGAACCAGGAAGTGATCTCGTAGGAATTTTATAAAAATTCCTTCTCAATTTTTTCCACAAGTATACGAAATAAAAATCGAAATTGATATTATTTTTTTTTTTTGCAATTGAAAACGATTGTTCTATCCATTATTTTATACCAAAATGAAGAAAAGGAAATCATCAAAAATTTATTCTATTTATTTTTCTGTTCAACCACATTCAGTACCAGAAAAATTACGAAACGAAATGTAGCCTGACATTGTTTAATTTAGGTATTCCCCGGAGTCAAAATTGGGGGATATTACCCAAACTAATTATTATACTGATAAGCTGGTTCAGATTAATAATGGTAATAATGATAATCTACTGGTATTGATGGAGTGGACTGTATTTAAATAACTTGATATCATATACTTTAAAATAAAATAACCTCTATTTTATAAAAGTCTTTGACACAATTTGTTTTAAGGTTTGAGAAAAATAGTTACAATATATGTTAGTTGGTTAGTTTTATTACATTAATTGATGGATATTACATTTTACTTGTTGGATTATGTGGAGCTTGAAGTTGGTTCTAATTTGCAAGTGAATATGGAAGTGGGGTTCTCTCTGCTGATCCTCCTGCCGCCGTCGCCTCTTTCGCCTGAATCGAAGGATTTACTCTCTCATTATTATGAGCAGAGACCTTATTGAAGAGTTCTGAACTCTTCTTCTCTGGTACTGGTACTGGCCACGACGGCTTCTTATCTGGTACTGACCCCTATGTTTGGGGACCAAGATGGCTCCCCAGGCTTCGTACTGCATATCTTTGCTACTAGATGGCATCATGAACTTCCTTTCAGAAGTGAGGGGGCGCCTTACTTAAACAGACATACAGAGACTAAGTTCACAACAGGAAACTTTTCATGATCTTTTTCACTATAAATTTTAACGACAAATTTTTATGACTATGTTAAGACTTTTTTATCTTGATTATACCCGTAATTTAGACTAGCGGTCAATTAAAATATAAGTAAAAATTATGAAAACACATTTTTTCTTGTTTTCCGTATACTTCAATAATAATAATTGATCATACATAACCAATTTGGTTCACCACATTAATTGTTAATATTGAAGAAGTATTCAGAAGAGTTCTAATTCGACTAGATATTAATTTTAGATGAAGATATGGTTTTATTGAAAGAACCTTATTTTTTTTTTAATTAGACATAACATGATGGAATGGAAGAATCTTTATGGTTATTAGTTAAAAAAGCCGTACATTTAGGATACGAATTATCTAGAGAACATATGTCCTTAAACCTATCATCAGATAAAGAACGGTTTAAGTCACCAACATACACTACTACTATTACAACGAATAACTAGATAATAGCTTAAATGATTCAATGGCTGCCTTCAACCTCTAACAGCGTGATATAAAACACAATAATAGAGAAAGGGGATAATGCTTAATCACATCTATAGGGTTATGCACCGTAACTGTATATAACAAATATTACGATCGACACTAGAAATATTGTAATCAGAACTCCTCAAGAAACCGTCGCGGGAGAGAGGTGGAGAAGGAGTGGAAAGAAGCACAATGGCATAATAACATTGGACCTAAGTAATACTTATAATTACAGCTCGGTGGGAGTGTATTATTGAAGAGTTGCCAAGGAGCAAAGTCCCACAATTGAATACTCTCATAATCTTTAGTTTAATATGTTAAATGTAAAAATCCATGTTA
Organism: Halyomorpha halys; assembly: GCF_000696795.3. Taxonomy (NCBI): domain Eukaryota; kingdom Metazoa; phylum Arthropoda; class Insecta; order Hemiptera; family Pentatomidae; genus Halyomorpha; species Halyomorpha halys. Next base: position 616,287 of record NW_027109684.1, read on the forward strand.
ATTGGAGAAATATTTCCTTCTTTTACCATGTTAAAACGATATAACAGATAACATGGCAGAGAGTCAGTTACTAGGTCTGTTAAATGAAGAATAACGTCACGCAACAGACCAGCTGAGCTTGTCACCATTTTGTTTGTCGTAGTATTATACACATTAACTGCTCGTAGTTTGTGTTTTGATTGTGTTAGTATTGTTTTTATAACTAATAAAGGATGACAATAATAATAATGTAATGACAGTTGTCAATTAGCTCATCTTAATTCTCTTCCACACAAGTTAGAAGATCAACAACACACTTGTTGAAGCCAAACTTTGAAACAACTTCCACTACTTACTCAATTTAGACATGCTGTAATAAAATACTTCCATCATAACTTAAAAGTAAACATTAACATGAAGTTTCAGAAGGAAAGGTTATAAAACAAGTTGCTCAGAAAATCCGCTAGGAGATGTTATACATTTAACATGACTTTACATAGGGCTGCTCACAGTCCTATACGTACAACATTTAACATGGTAAAACATTTTACATTTAACACAACATCATGAACACCCCTTCAATACCTTGCGAGGATTGTTGAGAGCTTATTCACGGACAGAATTTTAGAGGTATGACAGGAAAACTATGGTGATAACTTATAAAATCAAGGAAATTTATCAGGATTCCGTTTTAGCGACCTCGCTCTGGGGCGTGATGTACGTCGCGTTGCTGCTACCAGGCCCAGCTTAGCGAACGACCAGATAATTATAATTCATGGAAAACTCCTAAAGGAGATAACTTATAGTGCACACAAGGCCAACGTTACCATTCGCAGCTGGCTTTCATTAGCTGACCTTCGGTCGACGGACCATAACACTGTGGAAGATCAGGCCACTTTTGATCCATTACCCTAATTTGTAAAATTTATTACATCAATTCCAAACTCACTTACCTCTCTTTAATTACCTTTATTTTTACCATTAATTTGAATCCTCTCGACTTTAAATCATGTACTATTGTATTTCTTATAAATGTAATGTAACCTCTCTATTAGTGTTAAAGTTAAAACAAGTTATTGTAAGAAGAGGTTATAGCTACCTACGGCACTTGCAACCTCTTTGGATTGTTGAAAGAGAAGGCTATAGACGGTTAACCTTAATTGTTATCTATCTGTGCACAGTGTATAGTTTTCTTCTTCTCATAGTTTATTTACAGTTTAATATTATCTCAATTTTATCATATCTATATCTGTCTACCGTCTTCATCAACATCAACATTTTCATAAAGTGCACCCATCAGCTAATTATTCTGACAATTTCACCTCTGCTACATTCACATTATATTATTTATTTAGTTCCATTTTTATAATAATAGTCATTAAATTTTATTAATTTATTTCACCAATTAACTTGTAATTTATCTCGATTAATAAAAATGTTTATCTTACAAGAGCTTTTTAGGTTAGGGTTTTCATTATATAGAGTTTTGTATCCAATTAAATATTTTTTTTGTCTTTATTTCATTTAGTTCTAATTATTTCAGTTGATATTTAAAAATAATATTTTATGTGTTTTTTTCTATAAATGATTTATAATTCTCATCCTATCATTACCTTTCTTTTATTAAATATTTTTCGTTTGCCTTAGAACTTCTTTTGTTAACTGTCCAATTCATTTATATAGTTATATATAAATATAGGTATATTTAAATTTGTATTCTATTCCTCATATATCATGAGAACAACCTTGTTAAAAAGTAGTAAAAAATAATTCATATCCGTTACTTTCGTGGCTCGAAGACGTGTGGAGCGTTGGTGCTGTACGTGTTGCTATACACTTTTTCCATACACTGATAGCCTCACCTACATGTGATGAGACTTGAAAAGCTTTCTTACACAACGGTGCAGGTTAAGAAGAAATGGAATGGACCAGATGCTCTCTAGGACTTTCCATCTTTTATTTAACCAACTTTCACAGTGTTCACACGCCCAAAATATACATCCGAACAATCCAGCATAATCTGGGCATAGTGCAAAAGCGTCCCTAGGGAAACCAGGTTGTGGCCCCAATAGTGGCAGTAGTGGTGCTTACTGCAGGAAAGAGAGGGAGACCATGACATGCATTTCCAAGCCATCGATGAAATAGCTCGTAGTGCAGTTTAATTTCAAAGTTTGGATGATAAGCATTTGGACCTAGTTAGCAGCAAAGTAGCATAATTGACTAAAGCACTGCATAAAATGCACTATTACGTACAAATGCAGTTTATATCGGAACGATGGAAAGTCCTAGAGAGCATCTGGCCAAGTAAGAAAGCTTTCCGAGTCTCATCACATGTAGGTGAGGTTATCAGTGTGTATTGCTGCACGTGTTGCTCCAACACTCCATACTACGTCTGCGTCCCACCTGAATTATTTTTTACAACTTTTCAATAGGTAACACACATCGACGGTTAAGGTTAGGTGTTTATTCCGTAACAAAATGTGAATATTAACATTATTTATAATCTCTAAAAAATAAATGTCATGTTATTTCAAATAGGATGAAATATAAGGTTCATCCAATAATTAGTTGATAGTCGTAAATACCATTTACGACCATTTCATTTCATCATTCTTAATGATGTAATAAAATACAATTTTAAACATTCACATCTTTCAGCCTCAAATGTAACTATGTAAAGCAAGACTGATGTTTGAATTTGGGAAGCAGAAAAAGAAAAATTGCAGACCCTAAAGAACAAGGGTTAATGCACTGAAAGTATAAGGTCGTAAAGACAGTATAAGAAGGCTAAAGAGGACATTAGAGAAGGGATGGGGAGAAAACCTGGGAATGATGAAGCGAAATGGAGGGGCGAAACGGTGGGATAGAGGAGGTCATTAACTTGAGTTATATTTCATTTTAGCTATATCGGTAATTACAAAAATAGCCTATGAATGATAGTTACTGGTTAATTGTCTTAGACTGAGTAATAATTATAAGAAAACTATTTTTAAAAAATTTACTTATTCTAAAGTTTAAATTAAATTGTAAAAAATTGATTTAAAATAAAATTTAAGATATAATCATATAATTCAATATTAAACTTTTAATAAACAACTAATTAATTTTAAGCCTTGATTCATTTTTCAGACGGTTAATTTTATGCTGTCGATATGTTGGATATATATCAATGAACCAAAGTACTTTCCATAAAATAACATGGGGGAGAAATATCAACTCTTTTCACTATACGAACCGGCAATTTGAATTCAATATGGAATTTTAGCCGAAGGTGGGATCTGATAATTTATTAAGCAGCAATAAGCAGAGCGGCTAATTGGGTAAGTTGAGAGCAGTGAATTTTAGGGCGTTTGTTTCAATATTACAGATCTCACAAATTTGTAGGACGAGGTCATGCTTTGAGCATTGATTTAATGCTTGGGGGGAAATGGAAAGGATCGGCCCATTTTGGGGAGGAAATTACAACCCGCCTCTGGGCCCCATTCAATTTTTAAAATTATATTATTTCAAGGCAGAGGAAACGATGGAATTTTTATCGATTAACCTGAATTTTATTCAAAATTAAAACGTTCCACTGAATTATGATTTTTTATTTTTAATTAAAGAATAATTGAAATTTTAATCACATTTTATCCTCATCAAACTATAGCTATCCCATGTTGAATGGTTTGTTAACTTTTTACCAACAATTTATATCGTACGATACAGGTTTGGTTTTTAGTAAAAGTGAAATTTATTCGTAAAAATCTATAATGCTAAAATTGTTTTCAAAAATAATCTTGTTTCCACTAGGTGCAGAGGATGAACAAACTTTTTGAGCTGCAAGTAACACTGAACTTACTATATCTTATTTTATTAAATCTTATCTCATATGCTATTATCCAATTCATATTTTTAAGTTGAACACCCTTTATCAATCCTGGTTTGGAGAGCCGGTTAATCCGGAGTGTATTAATGAAAAACCGCTTTGGAATGTAGTCCAGCCTAATCAAGACCATAAAGAGATCTCAGCAACAAAAGTTGAGATCGTAAAGTTAAAATTAGTGATCAGGAAATCATAAATAAGCAATGTTGAGCACTATTATAAACTTTTGGATCGATATCCCATTTTGATCATCACCTGACTAAATAAACGACTCGCGCTCTATTCAAAACAAAGCGGCTAATTATAGATACCATCATTATGAAAATTGTAGCTAATTTCCTGTTCTTTAATTTAGTAAAACTGCATAATAGATTTTTTCGAATAAGAAATGTTTCGAGAAAAACATATTTTTTTTTCTTCATTTTTTATACTTTTGGAAAAATAGAGGCCCAAAGTTAAGGTCTGTGATCACCACCCAAAAAAAAATTCAATAACTTTTCACCGAGATCCCATTCGTGTCCTCATTTCACAGAACCCCATTTAACTAAAAGCGGTTGCTCCTAAACGATGTCCTGGGCAAAAACTATTAAAAAAGAAAAATGAAAGGAATTTACTCTAGCTTTACTTATTTTAACTTGATAATCATACTATTGGAGGAAAGAACAAACAAGAATTTTTGGGAGATTTTTTCAATATTTACCGGGGTAAATTAAGGATTACAAATTCGTAATCAACATCCCAATAAAAAAAAAAACTTTTCGGGAATTATATAGGACTTTCCATCTAGATCTAGTTCTGATTGAACAAAATATCTATACCTATACTTTGCAACCTTCACAAATACCTACCTTAGACCAACAACCAAGATATTCAAAAACCTTCAGAACGATATGACTAATCTACACCAAACCTGAAAGAGGTTTAGCGCTCTAAAAACTGAGACGCTAAAAAAGAATCATACTCGATTTTCCCGGAATAAAACTGTTTTTTTCTACTTTGCGAGAAATTCCTTTTGGTAATATTTTGTACACTTAAGCCCATTTAATATAATAAACAATATTTTGTCTTTGTTAAAAAAAAAAAAATCGATTGATAAATAATAATAGGATAATAATAAAAAATGTCTAAAACTATTTTAAAATATTTTACACAGCTCTTAGGGCGCACTGACAAGAACCATAGGACACGTTTCTAATATTTTTCAACCTTGTATAACCAAAAAAAGTTCATTGAAGTTCATTGATCCCACGTTCATATCCTCCCCTAGTAAGAAGATGCTGCTAGATAACTCCAGTGGAGCAGCTTAATCCTACAGGGTGTGCGGCGAACCCTTACATGGAGAATAGAGTGAAGACTGTGTGATGAAGACGTGTAGAACCGAACCGCATTGCCAGGCAAACACTCGACTTACTTCGCCTGACTGACAATGCTTTCCCAATAGCTTGGATACAGCAAATACGCTCGCTGTTATTGTGTCCTTTTTCTTTTTCACTGTGGAATAAAATAAAACACATCATTTCCTTTCAAATACTCTATCTCTTTAAAAATTAAAGTCTAAAGATATTAGCATTAAACAGCTTCAAAACTAGAGACCTTTCATTTTATTTTAAAATTTAGCAAAGCATTATTTAAAAAAATAACAATTACACAGAAATTCCTACTTAATTATTCTAAGTTTAATTTTATTTATTTTTTACCTGCTTATTTATTTGTTTTTATATTTATTTTGGTAACAACTATAATATCCGAAGGTTAAATGTATTACTAAATTGCATTAAAATGTAAGCATGACTGATAGGTAATTGGTTATTAATGATTCCTAATATTTAAAAAAGAGACATCATAAAAAATGTGGCAGGTGTAAAAAGGATTCTTGTGTAGAAACTACTCCAATGGTATTATTCGTTTTAGAACACCATGGAAATTATCAAGAAAGATTGAGAACTGATGTTTTTGTGAGAGTATGATGGAATTGAAGGAATAAGTATTTCCGACAGGAAAATAGTTACAGATATATACTCCAAGAATTAACAATTTTTAATTTTTTCCTCTGAGAACATACAATTTTTTTTATTGAATATGATAGCTCGATGTGAAAATACATATCTTTAACATAGAAATGAACTAGAATAATGTAAATTAACAAGTAAAGATAAGTTGCACTTTAAAAAAAAACAACATAATTTACACTGAAAATGCCGAATAAATCTCATTCCAAATATTAAAGTAATTATTTTGGAAATTTTGAATATTTTTATATTCTAATTTATTTTTGATCGAACGTTAAACAATCCGTTGCTATACTAAACTGACAAAAAGGGAGCAAGATGAGAAAATAATATATAATATAATTATCATTAGAGAAAATTATAATGACAATATAATTATCATAATTATAATGAGTATTAGAGGCCTGGTGAAGTTGAATATTCATGGCATTGTCATTTCTATAAAGTATATAAGTCATTAATATAAAGTTATATCCAAACCATGTATCTCTTACTTGCCGAGTTACACAAGAGCGATTTTGTAACCAATAATACTTTTTAAAATATGAAGAAGGTCAGGGTTGCGATCAAAAACAACAAAAATAGTCAACAACTATTTATTATCCGACGTTTCGCCCCACTTTATAGGGCTTCATCAAAACTAATAAGATACGATAACAACTAGGAAAATTCATTTGAAATAGAAAGATAATAAATTTAGGTGGGTTAATATTATGTAAAAATAAGTTATGAGTAGCGGTAATAACGAATGAGTTCAAAAAGAAAATTATATACATATAAAAGAAAGGAAAAAAAATAAATAGTATTAAAATAAAATAAACAATAATAAGAATTATTTCTTCCTTCCTTTTATTTGTATATAATAATAATTTTGTTCTTTTTGACCCCAACCCCGCCCATCTTCTTGATTATTGAAATTATAAGGTTAATTATATCTATATATAATAATACGTTTTGTATAAACTTCCAGCATTGTCAGTGCGAAATACCAAAAAGCTAGCGAGTGTGCTTTTTGCAGATGACATAGCTATTACAAGTAGCAGCCTCGATCATGGTAGGGAACTAAACGAAGACACAGTTTCATGCCAAGGAATTATTGACAAGCTAAGAAAGCTGGGCATTGATGTTAATGTCGACAAAACGAAGGAGGCCATCTTATGCTTTCAAAAAGGCAAGAAGAAACTTTCGACCAACTTTCAGCTGAATGGATGCTCAATCAATATTTCGAACAATCTGACATATACTAGTATAACGTCCTCTCTTTCTTCATAAATAATGTTCAGTCCACGGGAGTCTCGTTCTTTAGTTTGTTATATCTCTAGAATGTATAAGGACTAGATGGGGAGGAGCCCATATGCCACGATGGCGAACGCCGGACTGGTGGCGTGCTGTTGAGTATGCAGGGAGCGTGTTCTTCTTTTTAGTACCACGGCTAATTAAGTGTGATTGGCTAAGAAGTCAGCACGGTAAGAGAATGGCCACCTTTCTCCGTGGAGCAGCAGCGGCACACCATCCATCAAGTGACCCATCACATATGGGGCGGAAAGTAAGTACTCGGTCACAAGTAAGAAATTTTCTATCAACACAAAAAGCAACGCTCACCACATTATATTGACACCTCACCTACAGACCAATTTTCCCTCCATATCTAAATTCTTACTTACCTAACTAATATTATTGTATTATTTTCGGCCTTCCCCTTCCACCAGGTATTTCGTTTTATTTTAATATATTAGTTTTTCTCAATTTCACTTTCTCCCTAACTAAACCCCTTCGGATATATTAATACCTAGATTTGGATCTAATTCCTTCAGAGCTTAAAATTTGAGGAAGGTCCATTCAAAACTAAAGGAAACATGCTCCATCATTTATTATGTTCAAAAATCTTGTCTTTTCAACTGAAAATCAAGATGTGTCCCCAAGGAGGCTTATGGAGCACCTATGTTCCTACATTTGTCGCATTCGAAGTTTAGGCTTTTATAATATTTTAAAAATGGCATTTTCTGAAAAATTAAAAAAAAAGAATTCTCTAAAGGAGTGGAAAAAAATATATAACGAGCTACAAACATTAAGAATCAATGAATTTTTCATTCATTTTTTTTTTCAATGAACAAATATTATACAAGGGACTGCATTTTTGAGTTGAATGGCAGTTTAGGTTCGATCGCTTATTTCGGTATGTGGTCCTTATAGCAGTAACTAATTAGATACATATGGGTTTTCTACATACATGGTATAGCAAACAAAAGAGCATACCTTTCTTTGTATCTAGCTTAACCAGTATAGAGTTAAGATGCCACCTATATGCGGTATATAGAAAAAAATCTTGAATAACGCTTAAATAATAATTGTGTGTAAACTCGCTCTTAGCGATATCGCTTACAGAACTTTAGGTGTTCAAGCATGAGGTGTAACATGGAATATCTTCAATTTTTTAAAAATATTTTCAATATATTTGGTATTCTATTTATTGATTCGAGGAACCAATCCTGATCCTTTTGCAAGCATGATTCTAGAAGTGAACTAGCCACAATGCCGATAGCATGCAGTTTTGGCACATCGCGTGAATCCTCATTCTGATTTTTAGCATAGTTAAAGAAGTATTAAGTGAAAACGAGGTTCACTGAAACCATTACTAGTGATGCGGAAAACGTTGGCATCTGTAAATATGCTTATAACTACCATCCTTCCTCTTTCAATTGCATAAGGAATCCTGGTTAGTAGAGGTGATTCTTTAACTTAATAGAAAAGAAAATATTAAAAGTCATTTAGAGTCCGGTAGTTCTATATTAATCTTCATCGCCGTAAAAATATACATCTCCTACTCGCAGAAGCGCTCAACGAGGACATAAGGAAGACAATGTGAAAAAGGAGGGAGAACAAGAGGAGATAGATAAGGAAAGGCTCAATCAATTAGCCGCCAGGAGTTTAATTTCGTCTCGTGGGGAATATATATCGTCCTCATCCTACTTCTGGGCGGGGCCTAGTGGTGGTGGGGGTAAGGTTCTGGTGGAGGGGGTCATAGGTTTTTAAATTAAGGTTCCCCGGCAGATATAGGGTGTTTTTTTAAGCCCGATAGAACTTGAAATTGTAAAAAATAACACAAAAAATTAAATTGTAATCAAAATTTTTTTTTTATTCGAAAGATCAATA
>NW_027109684.1:632397-651719 GCF_000696795.3 Halyomorpha halys
AATATAATTTATATAATTTATAAATATAATTTTAATAAAAACTTATAACTCAAAATAAATAATTATTGCCAAAAATACATACAAACTGAATGTTGCTGGGTTTTAAAAACATGACTTTTTATTTATATTTTTCCTCAGGGGAGAGGAAGTACAACTGACAATACATCAATATTACTTTTAATATTAGAAACCGCACAGCCATAACAACATAATATGAAACAACCACAACCATGTAATCAGTTGTGATAGTACTAAGATAATAGATAAAGATAAAAATATAATAAAAAGATAAATTAAGAGAAAAAAACATAAAAGAAGACCTCAAGTTCATTCCTAGCATTTGGAATTCAATCGTGTAATAATAATAATTAATTGCATTGCCTCTAATTATAACTTCTAACCTACCTTCATGCTCTTACTCAATGACCAAACAACATTGTTTTTTAATAAATTCACATTTTATTACCTATGCAGATAATTTTGAAAATACTCATTTATTTATTGATTGTTTTTTTTTCAATTTAGTTAAAAAAAAAATCTGTGAACTACATAATGCTGAAGAAAAGGGCACAGCCTCCCTCAAACGTCTAAGAAGAGATTAAATATATGGATTAAGAGCGTTGTATTTCTTGTTTTTACCTGAAAGTAATTTTAATTTCTAAAAAGTAATAAAAGTGTAAGTTAAGTGATGAAAAAGAAAATGTTCACATTCATATTTTTTCTGCGAAAAGAAGAGGATTTGAGAAAAAGAAGGCTATCATTACTCAAAATACAAAAACAGTACTCAAATACAAACATCATGTTGGTGGTTATGGAAAACATTTTTTTTTTTTTTTAATTTTAGACCGTTTGAATGAGATACCTCCCAGATTCCAAAACAAATCTCCCCTCTGCTAACGTAACTGATCGCTATTAAAAATACCGAATGTCATTACCGTAATCTACTGCATCTTGAATGCACATAATATTAATTGGTTATGTATTTTAATTTTTTCTATGCACAGTACGCAAACATAAAAAAAAATAAAATAAGAAAAACGAAGTAAAGAATAAACATGAACATGTAGACATAAGTAAAAATAGTAATAAGTTGAAAAAAACACTTAAGCAAGTTTAAAAAAATTTACATTGAAAAAACCCACAGCGTGACAGTTGGGCCTCAGGGATATTTATTTTATTTACATTTCAGAATTACGAACGATTTTTTTTTTTATTAATATATGTATAGATTGATCGCCTCCTTCTATTTTTTTTAGATCATATCATATAAATATATGCACTATGTATTTATACACTAAATATATGCACACATATATATGCATTAGATTTATCGTATGATTCGATACAAGTAGACAAATCATTGTTACTGGGTCCGACAAACAGACCCTCCAGTCGCGTTAGGGATTACGTATTACAAAGTAACACACTTTTTAAAGAATATTTTATGATTGAGGTCATATTTATGATAAGCTTTTATTTAATTTCTGTATGAACGATACTAGATATAACAGTAAGTAGATATTTAATTCAATCATGGTCCTTAATGAGGATTTTGGATGCGGAGGACCACAAATTAATTTAGCACTCTGCGGCCCGTCCATCATTTCCCCAGCCGGTTACATTTAGCCTGTGTATCGCTTAGTATCACATTATCGGCTCCGATTTACATCTACCTCCCCCCTCTCCTCGCCCCTCCTCCCTCCCCATCACGCCTGCTGGACTAGGCCCAGGCTTGCCAAATAGAGTTAATTAATTTCTGAACCATTAGCGCCGGAGCCTCACTAATTTATAAGCGGGAGATATCTATAAGGCCCTGGCGGTTGGTAATCCTCCTGATTGATATGCTTCAATATCCGCTCAAAATTGATACCCATATCCGGTCAGGGCGACCGATCCTTCCGATGGGTCGATAAACTCTGTTAGATTCCGAGCCCTAGTGATTTACTGCCATTGCTTATATTAATTATTTAAAAAAAACCAACGTCCTCGGATTTATGATGCGCGTTTTGAATTTTCCTTTTTTCTATTTATTTATTACAATTTACAACTGTATTTACATAAAAACACATCAAGTAAATTTGATGTAATATAAAAATAGAATGATAAAGGCATGTAGAGAAACTACCTATTGATAGTACTTGAATCATATTTTTACATTAAAAAGTCTTAAGGCCATCTTCTTCTCAGGCCCCTCGGAGGATTGGTTTTGATGGTTAGGGAGTTGATAATAGAAGGATTGATATCAGGTTCGGGCAAGATCGGTTACAAATGGAGCATTAAGGTCTTTATGGATGATTTTATTTGTGATAAAGTAGGGAGCATTGAGGACTTTACAAAGGATTGAAGGATTGGATATGAGAGGAATTCGAAGGTTTAGTGGAACCCCAAAACTCAACTCTTTTATGTCCAGGTTAGCCTTATTACAATCATGTAGATCAGTCTTTTGTAATGAATTAGAATTTTCGATTGTTTGTCCATAAGTGCTGTAATGGTCCAAATCGACGTGCGGTTTCATTCCTTTTCAGTCTTGTGTGAGGATTCCAGAGCAGCCGTTTGTCAAGATGTAGTCCAAGGTAGCGGATCTGTTCGACAGAGGTATGAACAACATTATTAAAGGAGACTGTACGGCAGTCGGTAGGTTTACGACGAATTTTCACTTAAAATTATATTTCATAATGAACTTATGTATATATATATATATCTATGTACATAAAGAAAAAATATAAATACATATATATATATATTTCTTTCTAAAGAAATATATTTATTTCAGACACATTACAATTTTTTATCTGCTTAAAGGATGAGGAAATATAGCTAGCATGTCTGGGAAAAATATTTCTTCATCTTTTTAATAAATTAGAGAATGTATTTAATACATCATATTTATAAAAAAAGTGCCTTGTTTGTCCATATGTTTCACTTAGAAATGAAAAATACCAACATACATAGAGATACAAACCACATAAACTTGAAGATAATACACACCATGGGTTCTTGTTCATTACAATGATTTATTAGGTTAAAATTAAAAAAAATTGGGATGGAACACGAAATTATGATCAAATCTACTTCATAATTGAAGTTATTCCTAAAAAAAATCCATTTTTTATTTTCTTAATAATTACCTTTTAAAAAATGTCATCATTAAGTATATTTTAGGTGCATTTAATTCTTATGATGCAGCATTGTTTTCTGCTCTTTGTATTCAATTTTTTTTTTTATGAAATGAAGTATACCATAAAATATTTTATATATATAATACTTATATATGTTTTATATAAGTATAAAACAATAAACCTCAGGCTTTTGTCCATAATTCGTTACACTGAGAGTTGTGAAATAACAATATATGAATTATAAATTTCAAAATTAGAAAATTTATTTATTCACTACAAAAATAATTACACATTAAAACCAAAACATTACTCATAACTAATTTATATTATATTAAAATTATTAATACAAAGATATTTTTTAAATTTTATTGATAACAATTGATTTTATAACGGTAAAAAAAAAAGTTTTCTCCACTATCCTAATGATAGTATATTGAGTAATACTGTCCAGTCCACAGACATGAGGTTTGGTTTTTTGTCGGTTTAGATGGAGAATAATTATAGAGCAGAATTAGCATAAAAACCATTTTGCGAAGGCGCTATCTATGAAGCACTGTAGGAACTATCATCTGATAAGTCTAATCCCAGACTGGTTGTGACATGCAGACTTTGCTCTAGCTCTCTCTGTTACGAGCAAAAGAAGAGTATGAATGTTCAGGAAAACAACCAGTGTGGCATAGCAAGCTCACAGTCCAGAGAGTGACCATACACATCTCAGGAGCAGCAGCACACTATATTTCAAGTATGGGACCCACAAAGCTCACAAGAAGTAAGCGAATGCATTTTTTTTTTCATCGACTACCAATTACAACAAAATGATGACTTCATAAGTCAGCAATAGAAACTACTTTTCTCCTTAAACTAAATTTAACTCCCTCAACTACAATCGTTATATTTTATTTATAAATAAACTATTTTAATTTCTATGTTCTAACAAACCCCCTTAGAAATGGGTCAAACGCAAATCGGCGTCCTATCTGACTCCTCCACATTTCGGATTTTATGGAAGGCCTGGTAAAAACAAATCTTATGTATTTTGAGTAATACCTGCCTTCTTTTTTAAAATATTCAGGGAAAACAAATACGAAAATGAACCTGAATATGAATATGAACATGAAATATGAATATAAAACAATATGAATATGAACATGAAAAAATATGATCTTCATGCCCATCAACATAAAGTTTGTATTTCGAGAAATACTATTATTTTTAATAGTACTTTTACATTTTGACAATAATTTTGTGAAGTTGACTAAAAAAAAACGTTTAAATCAAAATATTTTGTGATATTATCAAAAGCGAAATAAGACGGATTCAGGTCATAAGAAAGTTGAAGAGCATTTGAATCATTGCATTTAGATTTAGAACCCTAAAGACAGTTATTCGAGCAGAAAATTTGAGTAAATAGAGTTATTTATTTAAATAATGGAATTATTAATTTATTTAACATAGACAAATTTTTTTTTTTGAGGAGTAATATAAAAAGCATACTTCACAGTATGTATTTTGAAATGTAATTCAAAACAAGAGTAACACCTGGATTACAATTAAAAAACCTGTTAGCTCTCCGATTGAATTTGAGTTAAATTCAATCAGACCTCTTGTTTGAACAAAACTCGACTAAAAAAATAAAAAGAGGTTGAATATATGAAATGCTAATTTTAATTAACACCAAGCATTGCCCAAAAATAAATGTAAAATTAAAGTACTGTCTTACTGTCTCATCCGAAGATGAAATCTGTAAAGTTGAGAATAAAAGAGAAGCTAATAATACAAATGTGCCTTATGTTTAGTTAATCAAACCTTGCATGAGTTACATTCCCCTCAAAGAAGGACCTCCAACGAGGAGGCATCAGCTATGCATCGAAATTATGAGCGTGGTTAATAAACTGAATGTACGAGCCGGGCCGATCAAAGGCCCAGCCTGTTTACTGCATTATTAATGGGAATTACACCGGGCTACGGGCGGGTCCTTTCAGGCTACGGGCCTTTTGCTTTAGCGAATATCACTCACTACCTTTGCTTTCAATATTTAAATTAATCTTTTAAAATCTATGGATGGGTTAAAATATTGCTTGCCTGCAATGAAATTATTTATACGGTTATGAATGATCAATAAAATGTCATCTGCATCGGATGTGGTAATGCTTTTAAAAATAGAAAATCTATGGATTCATATCTTAACCACCAATTTCTATGTACAAAGTTCGTTACACGATCGCAAAATAAAATTACATGATCAGCCTTAACACAATCTTCCTCACTTTCTAATAACCTTTTTATGGATTGGTTGGTTATTACTCCCTAAAACATCACACGCACATTTCATTCACTGCAATGCTATCGCATGAATCATATTTACCAAGAATATGACCGTCTTTAACCAAGTGGTTCTCCGAGCACTTTAGGATTAATATTAACTCTAAACTAGTTTATGAACTAATTTGGGTATTTAACTGAAATAAACCACATTAAAGTTAAAATCATAATTTTATTTAATATTTGAAAAGTAATTAACGACAAAAAAATCTGTTACAATGGGCGCACACAACTTTCACTTACGTCGTCCTAAATTTTAAGTATATTGTGTTCTACGACCAGAAAGGGGGTAAATTATTTAAAAAATCAACGCGATTTTTCTGCTGCCATAAAATTACATATTTACGGTTCTTGAGGTGTAAATAACGCATATTAATTTTTGTATTATCAAGAATATAATAGTTTAAAAAATGATAGAGAACTCGTAAAGATGAGCATAAAATCGGGAGCGTTCGGGCAGTCTCGTTTTTTTTTCAATCGAGCCTGTCTCTATTTTTCTCTTTTCTCATTTATTTATTCCTAAAATTGTTTATTATGTTATATTTATCTATTGAATAATATTGCTAGCAATGGAAAATGTTATCCCCGATTCACATATGTTCTCCCAGATTTTTTTTTTCTGTTTTATATTCTTTACAAATGTACAAAAATAAATAAACAAAATAAAAGCTATTATCAGTGTTGGGCAAACTGAAATTGCACTAACTGATTACAGTTAAATGTAATGGCGATTTCTTTGGTTCAACAAGTAATCGTAGTTTCGGACAATAATAACAATTACAGTGGTTCATGAACTAGATGATATTAATAATTAACATTGTAATTTCATTTTCTAGAGTCATATTAAAGTATGAAGTACCTAGCGATAGGAAAGTAAATGCGATTGCTTTGGTTCAACTAGTAATTGTAATTTAGGACCATTATTACAATTAAATTGGTTCATCAAGTAATTTATAATTCTAATCAAAATTTTAATTCCATTTCCTAGATTCCAATTAAAGTAGGAATTTCCTAGTAATCGCAATTACATTTTCCCCAACTCTGGTTATTACTCCACTTTTATTAATACCCCTCGTCCGGAGCTCTACAGCCAATTCTAATTATCATATTAATGCAACAAATTCAGTAAAAAAAAAAAAAACTCAGTATAGGCAAAGTGTTCTTACGGGTAGGAATAATCATTTCACGAACGAAAATACAGATTCTCATTACGACCAGAATCTGAAAAAAAAACAACTAAAATCGAGAATAAAGAAAAAATGAATTAAAAAATTCATCACTCAATGGGAAAGAGAGTGGGATACAAACCTAATTCAGATGCCATCATGCTCTGGAATTGGATAGGGGTTCCAATCTAAAAATCCACGTCGCTCCAGATAGGAAAAATATTGCATTACACAATTTCCAAAATGAACTTTTGCCTCTAGTAGCTGCTGTGTAGCGTCTATCTATTAAAAAGTCGTACACCATGTGACAGTATTTTTTTTATTATTATGTGTAGTAGAAATTCCCAATAACTACAATGCACGGGTAAAGCATGAGAAAAACAAATAGACATATCAAACTAAAGTATACAAAGGATGTATAACTTAGAGGCGATAGCACAAGATATCATCTGGCTGATAATATCTTTTAATATATTTTTTAGCTTACTAAAATTTAAAAAAATATATTCAAGAAGAGATGGCTACATAATGAGGATATATTTAATTTTAAACTTAATTATTTTATTATTCACTATTGAATTATTATTATAGGGAATTAGATTATTATTAAGATAATCAATAAAAATTAAATAGTTCTAAGTAAAGTACTTACAACATGATGCAAGAAAACCTTCAATAAATTACCTGAAAACAGAAAGAAAACAATAGTGATAAAACAAGACCAAAGGTTTATAAAGATCAATAAATAAAATTAATAAATAAAAATCAATTAATTTTTATTTTTATTTAAAATAGAAACAAATAAAATAAAATTACATTATCCATTAAACATGCTGTGGGAAAATGAGTAAAGCCCGATAGTGATTGCTGTTACAGCACTGCCGTAACCATGACATTTGCAGTCGTGACAGTACTGCCGTACTATCAGGGTTTGTTTAACAGCTAACTGGCGCTAATTACCATACATTAAAACGTCATGATACAAACTTTGCATATAACTTATAAACTTGCATGCTTCACGTTAGTGATTTGTCTATGTGAACAGTTGTTTATTATATTTAATAATATGTTTTCATCCATCAGGGTCTCAATGTCCCATATGTTGCCGATTTAGCCAGAACCAGATACCAATCCTTCCATGATAAACTTCCTAACTACCCAAACCAACTCGTTTCTAACCTGGCTTTTCTTTCAATACCTAATAATTCTCCTAGGCGTCTGAAAAGAAGATGGCCTCGAGATCTTCTCCTTTAGAAATGTTTTTGGAGTTCTATCAATGGGTAGATTCTCCACCTATTTGTATCATGTCATAATATCACTTACAGCAAATTTACTTGATATGTATATATGTATACAGTTGTATATAACAATAAATAAATTATTAAAAAAAATATATATTAAGTTCCATGAAGTGAAATTTCAATATCAGCTTATAAACAAACACTGTCACACCTTCTCACTGCTGATAAATATTATTTGCACGATTAATATCAGAAATGGGCTTTTCATGTCGCAAGCCAACAACAAATATTTTATATTATGTTTCGTTCTATTATTTTCGAAAATAATTGATTCAATAAAACTGTTAACTATCAGTTAAAACTAAACGAAAGATGTCGAATGATATAAATTTATGAATAATTACCTATTTCAATCACCAGTTCGTAAAAAGGGATATGGGGTTTATTTTTAAATTATTTTGCACAGATCAGGTTCTTGGGAAATGTGCCATTTTATATTATTTAAAAAAATGATTATATGCATTTTTGGTGTCTTTAAAACTCTTACAAATTAGCTTAGTAATCTAATAAATTGAAGATTAGGTGTTGTTTTTTCGACAAAGATATAAATGAAAAAAAATGAAAAAGCATCATATTCTGCATGTGGCATTAACTGTGTTCTGCTTGTATCTGGACTTTAGATTAGTTATTGCAACCCAAAGGACAACCGAAGTATGAGGTATATGACCAAATCACAAAACCGAGAGGAAGAAATCCCGTACTAATGTCTAAAAAATATTTAAGCCTTAAATTAGAGATACGTTCTACAACATTGATTTTATAAAAAATATTAGTAGGAATTAAAGTATAACCAACAATAATGCAGGTTGCTATCTTTCTGACAGTTTAAAATTAGACCACATAGTCCGAAGGATTTACTTTATCTGATTACCGCCCTAAACCTCTAAGGAAAATATACTTCCTGACTCGGATGTGTACTGAATCGAAATATAAGAAGAAGAGGCACGAGGACGGTAAACCCATGGACTCGGAGACAATGGCGATCAGTCACCGGCTGTGTCTCTTCCAGGCCATCGAGGAGCGGATGGAGGAGCATCCTCAGTCAGTCTTATCTCCTCCAGGACGAAGGAGCTATCGCTCGGGTCTACTCCAATATCCTCGCTCCTTCCTGTTCTATTAAGTCTGAAGAAGAAAATACACATGATGGATGGTTTGGATACCCAATATTGGATATTCCGAGATTAATCCTGACTTCAGTTTTAATATATTTTTATCTAAAGCTGCTGAAACCGAACACGTTATTCAACAAGGTTTCTTACGATAAAAATCAAATTTTACAAACTTTTCTCGATTTAATGTAAGCAAATTTAAGGAGGTAACAATAGTAAACACAAAACAATTTTTACCAGTAAGTTAATTTCATATTCACTAAGGCGGTGGTACTTAAACCATCTTGTCTAACATGTGCCTTTAATAACTTTTTAAAAGCCTTCGTAATACTGTTTTTACAGTTGAAAATATGACTCAAATTAATTTTTCATTATCTCCATACACAAAAGTAAATTTTTCGAATCGTTTCCCACAATAAACTTTTGAAATACCATACCGATTTACAAGTTTTTTTTTTTTTCAAAATGTCATGACAAGCTTTAAAGCTACTGAAATAAGATTTTGTTTTTTAATATATTATTTCAATAACGACTAAACTTTCTGTAAAAAAAAAAAATCATTTAATTCGGACCATTATTAGAGATGAAACAGCCTTTTGAACTTTTGCCTATTGAAGAGAAATGCTTTATTTAGCCATGCTTCCAAATACATTGGTTCGCAACACAATACACTGAATACCAATCAATACATGATGTAATAATTTTTTCCCCTACCTTTTTCTTTTACAATCAATACTCGCATTTCACACTATATGTAAAATACAAATATTTTAATTTTATTTTCTATTTAACAATTCCATTCCCTTTGACAATTTGATTTCATTTAATTTACAAATTTATTCTCCTTAATTAACACTCCCAGATCCTTTCCAGTGATCCGCTATCCACGTTCGATCCGTTAAACGAATTAAACGAAATTTATCATTAAGTAGAGTAATGTAAAATCAAATCAAAGGCATAATAGTCTCAGCTGTAGATCAGTTTACAAAAAAAAAATAAGTTAGTAAAAAGAAATACATAAATGAATAAATAAGTTAAAAGAAATAATTTAATGAATAAAAAAGTTAAAACACAAATCGACAGGTCCTAAAACTAAAATGAAAAATGAATTTAGGTAGGTTTTCTTTGAATTTAATTTTTTATTTTTTAAAAATAATTTGATTGCTGGACACCAAATATTCTAAATCATATTTGTCATGATAGTTTATGACCTACATAGATACTTATTGGACCAATATTAGTAATGAGAGATGTTTTTGTACTACAGTTTTATGGAAACCGCTTGAAGTGTGTAGAGGCACCAAGCATTTTATTTACCGCTTTTAATTACATATTATTACAATATATTTTATTATATACTATTACAATATCATATAATTATCACCATATATTGTTATTTACCGCTATATACTAAATAGATATAATAAGCAATTAATTCAATCATATAAATAAAAAAATAATAATGTATGTTTAATATTAACTAAATATATTAATTTATATCAAACTTTCAATAGTGTTCAATAAATCTAATATATATCTCCTGTTAGTCACATAAGAATGCTGTTCAGATACGAATTGTATGTTAATGTACTGGATGTTATCAAAAATGTGTTATATAGACATAAAGCAAGAAAAATAATACAAAGGAATCACTCTCTTACTAACCCCATCGAAATCTTTAAACCAGGTTTAGTATTTAATTTACAATATTATAAATTATGTAATAGTCGAACAGTTTCTGAATTCACTGATATATATCCAAAATTTTCAAAGTTTGAATTTAAAATGAGTCGAATCAGATTGAAATCTAAGCTTAACTTTGAAGTGTAGATCGAGAACAATAGAAGGAAAGATTGAAAGGATGCTGGTACCGGGATGTCATCAAAAGCATCATTTTCCAAAGCGGCGATGGAAAAAGGAATGAGGAACCCAAAAGTTAGAAGTTAAGCAATTAATCCAGGAAAACAGAATGGATAAGGACTTTGAGCGAGAAAAGTTTTTACGAACCGGAGCCTCGGAAAATTATAAGGGATCTACAAATAAAGAGGAAGAAGCCGTAGCTAACTTGACAGAGGAAGCAAGTTCGGAGTAAAGAGAGATACTTCTACTAAAAGTTGTAGCATCAAACAAATTTAAAAAATACATAGAAATGTAAACAAAAAAGATCGTTGTTAGTTTTGCAGTAATAATTTAAATTTCTTTTGAAGTAAACAAATCAAAGTTCCAACAAAGGAAGGGGTGGAAAAATGATTCATTTTTTTTCCCGAAAAAACAACTACAAAAAGAAAATTGTATTCATTGCCGCATGCACAGTTTATCCATTGGCAGCCACAGGCAGAGCGTCAAATAGCATTCAACTTACACTTTTTTTTTTACATGGTGAAGTGTTTCTAAGCATGAAAAAACAAACATCTTTTTTAACCAGAATTCGTAATTTTATTATACTATGAAAGGGCCAAATACAAAAATTTCTGTCAATTTTCTTCGCCACTATTTGGGAATAAAATAGAATCTAATATATATCTCCTGTTAGTAACATAAGAATGGTGTTCAGTTACGAATTGTATGTTAATGTACTGGATTCTTGCCGGTTTTTTGGTGCACAATCCAAAAACGGTGCGTTTGAGAGAAAATTACGATCTTTTAAAATTCTATACAAAGTTGTATAATTATATGTTCTTGTTGTATGTTACCGTCTCCGAGGTATGGGGAGGTTAAAATGAAGAAATGCCAGAAACTAAAATAAAAATAGTAGGGCCGGAAGACCAGCAGTGGATAGTTAAACATCTTTAGCTCACCAATCAGTGTCATTTGTCACAGCTCACGAGTTTTTTGAGAAACCGACAACTTTTGAGAGCTAGTAATCGAAAAACATAAGGTACTACAATTTTTTAATCTAAAAACTCCATGCTTGCGGGACGGTGTGGACTCGCAGCCCGAATGCATATCTCACACCACCTTATTTCAAGAACAGGAATAGATTAATAACCAAACACCAACAACAATTGGATAATGGGACTTAAGTAACAATGGGAGGAGCTTATACACAAAGTTTCTACAACTGTACATGTGATTTAAAGCCACACTAAGAGATTAAAACTTTTTGACTTCTCTAGAAACGGTAATTGCAGTTAAGGGAAATTAAACATTGTACGTTAGAGCTTCGGCAAGACGAGGAGGCAAGGAGAATGCCTACTAAGACAAAGAGCCTTAGTATACTGGGGGTAAACTTCTTAAGTAGTTGTGTACGATCATTCATCTTGAGCAATTGCAGGCTGGTTCCTTAACTCAAACAGGGTCCTTCCAAGAACCAAACGCACCGCACCCCGTTCTGTCTTCTCAAACCGTACGAATCCTCTAAGGTCGGATAATATCGGAGATAACTTTGCTGGTAACATGAAGTGATGTATTACAAATAATTGTTAAAAACATACTCTAAAAAATGTCAACAGTATGGCGGATAACCTTTGAATTTTTTTTTACCGATTCGTTGAAAATAATTTTTTTTATGAAAGGAGTGAAAATTAGACTTCAAAATGTTATTAACTTATTTGTTTAAAACATAATTAATTAAACTTCGCTATTGGCCAGTACAAAAAGTAGGCCTCAGAAAGTTAATAACAAGAAGTTTATTTACACTTTGCAAATAACGATGATGAAATTTCCACTAAACTAAATATTTAACATTATTTTTGTAGTTTTCGATAAAAAAAAAAAAAACCTAAATACCAAGGAAGGTGAAAAGTTTTAACAAATAAATTTTATTTTTCTGTTGCTATAAAAATTCGTATTTCAGGGTTTCTCAAGGTGGTAATAAAAAACATACAAACACTTGAATGATGTAAACATAAATGAAAAATTAAAAATATGAACAATGTCATGCAAAATTAAAAATAAAAAAAATTATTTTCACCTTACGTTTCGTTCAAACGGAAGACTTGAGACAACCCCTATCATATGGCTAATCGTAACACTAGCGCCCCATGTGGCCGAGAAAACAAAGGTGCACACACAAACGCTAGCAAGCCTTGGCCAGAGGCAGCCATTCATTTTTCTTCATCTCTATTCTGCTAGAAAAAAATGAGTGAGTAGAGACATTCTGAAGTGCCTCCCGAAACAGAGAAGGAGGGAGGAAATCTAGGAATGAAGAGAGGATAACCGAACCATGGATAAGTCCACACCTTTCAATATGGTTCACACCATCATCATCATCATTAAATCCTTGGACCAATTATTTAAAATTAACTAACACACCTGATCATATTTTTTTTGTTTCGGCCACTTCCAACTTCAACTGTAATTTATGCAATAGATTCTCGTTCAAGTTAATTATGTTTCATTTATCATTATTTTATACAGTCCACTACAATCAAACCATTGATTCAAAAGTGAAGGAGTGCCTGACATTAGATTGAATGCGCATTTCATACACCTTATAGCACTTACAAATATTCTTATAGTTTTTTCACATTTTTGAAATAAGAATAGAAATCATGAAAAATGAGGAATAGTGGTATAAGAAACTAAGAGAAAAAGAACAAACTGAACTGTTGCAAGTAATGACATTAATGAGTAGTCGACAATCTTTTAGATATGGAAGGTAAGGAATATAGATAAGGAAATAGCCTACATTCAACTATCAAATGTTAAAGACAAGAAGATAAATAAAGTAAAAAGGGTGTAATAACCTAGATATTGATCACCCTGAATAAAAATCTAATCTAATCTTTTAGATATGGTGAAAACATTAAGTAGGTATTATAGAATCTACATTGGAGGTGAGCAGTGATAAAATAGGGAAAAATGGATAAAAATTAACAAATATAAATTTAACATTTTAAAGAATAAAACAGTTCAAGAAAAGATAAGGAAGCATCCATCCAACCGGGAAACATCTAAGAGAAGGTCTTGGTTTTTCCCGTTCAAATCCGGAAAGTCTCTATGTTTTCTTTTTCCTCCTTTAGTTATTCCTAATATTACTTAATATTTATTTAGTGTTAAATATTCCTATTAATGAGAATTTTTTTTCAAATAATCAAAATTAAAAGTACTTTAGAGGAAATTTATATGAAAAAACCCTTATTCAAGCTTTGTCAGATTATTTCAACGGACATAAAATACCATTTAATATTACATTGACAAAGCATTTTTATTCAAAATCATTAAAACGGGTTTTCAGAAAATCTGAAAAAATATGGAAATGGTAATTCTGGTAAGTTAATTCTAACAAAAATTCCCTGGCATATACCTGCCCTTAATACTTTTAGTTTCGTGAATTCTCAAAATTCCATATAAACCTTTCTAATCGACCAAATCCTTTGGCCCAATCCTCATCCAGTTTCACCTATCCCTACAATCCACCTCAAGGTTGAAACGAAAGGTGCCTGTCAAGAGACCTTTTGTAAAATAAAATCGACAATTAGAGTCCTGGCAATGGCCAGATGCTCCACTCATGTAGAGTGATAGCGGCTTTAGCACACTTACTCAACCTCCACTGGCTCATTGCCGTGACGCGGTGAGAGAGCTGCACTGGGATTTCGAAGGGGCTTCATACGTGGGCTTGGGAATCTTTAAGTCGAGAATGTAAATCTTGTATATAATTTATTTTGATTATGTTCCTATAATTTATTTACTTTTATTTGTTCCCCCTTATTTTTTTTTTGATTTTTGGTATGAATGTATTCAATTAGCACTATTACTCATTGCCCAAGTTTTTGGCAGATGTAATACTTATCAATGAATAAAGTAATAATTCTAAAAAAACAAAATCAAATTTCCTGTGACTTTTCGTTTTTTAGCTAAGTTCTTTACAGACACATAGACTATTTTGCGAGACTCGGTTATGTAGACTCAAAACGTTTATTTCCATCAAAAACTCAAATTACAAATTTTTCACGATCGCAACTCTTCCCCTCACTATATGTTTCATATATAAGTAATCGAAAATAAAAATTACCGCCATCTTAAATAAGCAAGATTATTGAAGGTACAGCAAACAATTATTGTATTGGACTTCGCAACCAAACCAGTAAGTAAAGCCGAATGAGTAGATTGAAAAAAAATCGATTCTAACGATAAATATTCCTTAGTAATATCTTGTTTATTTATTTAATACCAGACCGACCTGGTGGGCCTTACATGGTTAATGTAAGAGGTACATTTTTTTTTAACAACTGATTAAGGGGGAGGGGGTATAGTCTCATACAAAAGATATCCCTAACTACATACAGTATTATAAATAAAACAAAAAATTATAATTTAGATTAAAATAATAATTCATAATAAAAGATAAAAGAAACGTTAATAACAAAGAAATGACATTTATGGATTATTAAAATAATTAATTGACTTCTAATGAAA
The DNA here is from genome assembly GCF_000696795.3 of Halyomorpha halys. NCBI lineage: Eukaryota > Metazoa > Arthropoda > Insecta > Hemiptera > Pentatomidae > Halyomorpha > Halyomorpha halys. The sequence continues at coordinate 647,775 of NW_027109684.1, forward strand.
AAAAATGAAAGCGAATTTAAGAAAAAGATAAAGAGAAAAAAAATTAAGATAAAATAAAATTTCAGGAGTTACAATAACATATCTGATAGATATAGAACTTATAACAGGAAGTCCTGCAGCAACCTAGGATATAGTATTCGGGTTGTGGTTGGGTTTCCTAAGTTGTAGGTCACTGTTCCATTAACTTTAGGTAACTGAGAGAGGAACTTCATGAACCTTTTTTTAATGTAATCCTCTATTTTCTCTATTTGTAATTCCCGATGCAATTGGCTGTTTATTACAAAGCAAGGAGCATCCACTGCAATTCTTATGGCATTATTTTGAAAAGATTGTAATTTTTTCACTTTCTCCCCAGACTTCACAGCTATACATCAGCAGTAGCCTGAGAATTGTTTAAAAAAATAAGAATAGCTGTTTCTGATTTTAATTTGGATTGTCTATTTAGGATAGGATGCTTGCGTAGTTTTGAGTTAGTTTGATCTTGAGATGGTTCCAGATTAGTATCGTAATATCAACACATATCTTAATATATTTTATTCTCCTTTATATCACAGAAGCTTATGGAGCAAACATTAGAGAATCAGAAACTAATTTGGAACATAAAATTTACAAGGCACTGGGGCATAAATATTTCCGTAGGCAGGGGGGGGAGTTGAGTCAACGAGTTTATGGGCGGAGTTAAGGAGGAGATTAGCTGAGAAAAATAAGGTTAGGGCCAGTTCGGCCGATCCATCTGCTCTTCTCATTAACGAGAGAATTTCATTTAACCCATTCGGGGCCATAAAGCACCCTCCCTCCTCCACCGCCCACAGCCTCCCCCTCTCTCTGAGCATCCGTCTCTTATATTCTGGTAAAATCCAGTAGGCGATTTAGCCATTGTGATTTTAGGCTAACTGCTTTGACCAAATACGAACGAATAAATAATCAAATACATGGGAGTGTTGGTTAATACAATATACCCTATACTTGACGTAGACAAATGTTGTCCTATTTGTAAAACGCTTTTAATGATTGCTAATGCCACAAGGCTATAATAAATACATGATATATGTTATAGTACCTTTTGCAGGTTATAGAGTTGTGATATGATTTTTTTTTTTGTAACATATTTATAATTTTAAACGGAAGGTAAATTAAAAAAAAAATACCTAATAGACAAGAAATATTAGTAAAAAAGTAATTCAAGAAATTAAACAAAATTATAAATAATGAATAAAAAAATATTAAGATTGTAGGAAGATAGTCCAGATGGCAGTCAATAAAGGAATCAAAATCTTAACGGCAAAGGAACTTGCTCACCCTTTAAAGGAATCTATTAATAAAATATGACAGGCAATGTGGGATGAAAGTCTACCCAGTAAGTTGAAACCTATCAAGAAAGATGTGAAGTCCTGGATTACATCAAACCGAAGTAGACACCGTGAAGAAATACAGATCACCCGACTCAGAAAAGGACATACCCGACTGACACACATCCATCTCATAACAGGAGAAGCACCTCCAAAATGTTCAAAATGTAATAGCAATCTGACCGTCAAACACATTTTTGAATAATGTCGTCACTACACATCAACTCTGAACCAGTTAGGGTTACCAACAAATGTCCCAATGGCGTTGAGAAACGACGAATCTGTAATTGTAAAAGTCATTAAATTCATCCATCAGAATAACTTAATAACCAGTCTTTAATTATCATAATTATCTATTTAACTTGCCTTATTTTTAAAATTATAACAGTCAGTTATCTGCTTTTCACCATCCTTTCCAATATCGTAACGATTATTAAAAAAATTATAATTGCCAAAAATTTAATTATAATTGGTGCGGATCAGTACACCATACCAAAGCTATGACTAAAAAAACTAGGCCTTACCAAAGCCAACAACCAACGGGTGTTGATGACCAGACTGTTAAACGCCCTTTCATAACTAACAAACAAACAAGGAATCAAAATAGTAAAATAAAACTATTTATTGTTGACCAACGTTACGCACTTGGCAGGGCTTCCTCAGGACTAAATAAAAGAACCAAATAAAAACATTTTGGAATTAACAGAACAGGCTTTTGATCGACTCTGGCACCCAGGACTGCTATACAAGATCAGTAAATTCCTACCCCCTACACATTATCTCATTATCCGCTCTTATCTCTCAGGCAGGTTATTTCAAGTAAACCACTACAACGCTTATTCATCCCTGTTTCCTCATTCTGCTGGTGTACCTCAGGGTAGTATCCTTGGTCCTATCCTTTTTTTTACAGCTTTTACAGCTGAAACCCTACCCATCCTAACACTATTCTCACCACGTATGCCGATGACACATGCCTATTGTCAGTGAATAATGATCCTTCCATTGTATCCCAATCCCTCCAATCCCACATCACCACCCTTGAATGATGGTGCCAAAACTGGAGGATTAAAAAAATTCCAATAAATCCCACCAAATCACATTTACCCTTCGTCGTAAACCTTCTTCTTGCCCCACAGTATCTTTTAATAATACCCCACTTATTCCTGTTAAACAGATCCGTTACTTAGAACTAAATCTGGACAAACGACTGACATGGAATCCTCATACAAGACTGAAAAGACAGGAAACTGCTTGTCGATTCCGACTATTACAACATTTACTAGACAAACGGTCCAAACTTCCAATCCATTACAAAAGACTGATCTACATGACTGTAAGGCCTATCTGGACATACGGATTTGAGCTATGGGGCTCCACTAAACCATCTAATTCCTCTCGAATCCAATCTTTACAGTCCAAAATCCTTAATGTTTCTTACTTTGTCACAAATCAAATCATTTATCAGGACCTCAATGTCCCCTATGTTGCCGATTTAGCCAGAATCAAATACCAATCCTTCCATAATAAGCTTCCCAAAACACCCAAACCAACTCGTTTCTAACCTGGCTTCTCCTTCACTACTTAATAATCCTCCTAGGCGTCTGAGAAGAAGATGGCCTCGAGATTTTCTCTTTTAGAAATGTTTTGGAGTTCTATCAATGGGTAGATTCTTCACATGTTTATATCAATCATAATATCACTTAAAGCAAATTCACTTGATGAGTATATATGTATACAGTTGTAAATAACAATGAATAAATTATTAAAAAAAAAAAACTCTTTCCAATCACGTATTATCATTAATAATTATAAAGAATATACTAGGCTATTTATACTGTTAACAAAAAAAAAAAAAAAAAAGAATTAACAGAATATTAAAATAAATATATATACACATATATATATGCAAACATCAAAAACAAACTTGAAATACGTAGCAATATTAGGGTACTATTCTTTCATATGCTTGTTCATTCACAATTGAAATTAACTGACTTGTAACAGATATTGTGAGAAATAATAAATAAATAAAAATATATTAATAAATAATCAAACGGCAAAATATCGATCCTTTATATAGAAAACAATCGAATGTCAAAAGGATTGAAAGAGTATTGATGAGGTGATGGAGTAGGCGTCAAAGCGGAACCGGCAAAAAGCAACTCCACAGAGCCATTATTTCCACCAATAGCCGGCACACAGTATTTCGTTTCGTTTCGGTTTAATGGTTTTACCGCCACTGAAAAAACCAAATGCGCTAGGTGTGAATTAATCTTTCTCGTATTCATTGAAAATTGTGGAAATGAGTCACTATATGTCGGTAGATGAGAGACAGTAGGCACAGATTTGTTTGTCAAGTGGTCAGACATAATTTTGTAGTTTTTATTAGAAGGTGTATAATAAAAAAGTAAAAGTGTGTTATGTACAAATTTGATTTTTTAGTCTAACGCACCACATTTGCAACCAAGTTTTTCCCTTAACAAGATTATTTCCCTCCCAGTGAATCAAATCCCCTAATTCGCTACAAAACACACCCCATGTGCACACCGCTCCCTACTTCCTTCAATCCAGTATTTCAGTCTATCACCCCATCCCC
>NW_027109684.1:652049-670262 GCF_000696795.3 Halyomorpha halys
CCCTATTCTGTTTTTTCTCTTTCGATTCCAAATCTATTGGTTTCGAATGAATAGATCTCAAAGCTGAAAACACTTTGAAGCGATATTTTATAAATCATGTAAAATCATAAAGCATGATCACATCATTACAGTACTCGTGTTATATTACTATAACTAGAATTAGCTATTGTTATGTAATTAATGCATATATATATTATAATACTCCTATTGTTAATAACATTATGACTAACTTTATGTTATATAGAATATTACTAAAGTTCAGTACCTATTTATTACAATAACAAGTTTACCTAATTCTAAATGGAAATAAATTAACAAAAAAGTTTGTTTGAAAAAAAAAATAGAAAGTGAAACCCGTGTCTATTAGAAAGTAATTTTTTATTGTTTTTAATTTAATTTTTAATATGTTGTATACACTTTTATTTAAAATGCTTTCCGATCGATCATTATTTATAGTAGGCACCCAACATCAATTCAGTGTACATGTTCTTTTACTGTTCAAGAAAATCATTTCCTTATCCATCGTTATTGATCTCGATAAACAATGTGTTTGTGGAACAGGATAATGTAAATTGAGGTTTAAAAATATAATAAAATAAAACGTGATTACTTAATTTAATTAATTAGTGGAAGAGAGCTTACTTATAGAAGAATTTAAATCCTCATAGAGTCTGATAATGAAGGCTCTTCCATTATTTATATCTAAGTTTAGACTCAGGGAATTTAATGACTATTAATCACGAAGAAAGAGACTGATTACGGAAACAGGCAATTTTATAAAGATTGTTGAAGATATTATTGCCTACAAAAACCATCAAAGTGAATTCGTTATATAATACTCTGTTATTATGTGACTTGAGGTTTTTAAAGAGACTATGCTGATCATTAGAATTTTTTTCAAATAAACTAAACTAAGGGTACTTTAGAGGAAGATTTTATAAGTTACTATCACATCCCAGACATATACCGACCTTAAATATTAAATATCAGTAATTATATTATTAAATTCATCCTAGAGCCACGCAGTTCACAAATCGTTTTGCGACACTAGGTTTTTTTTTTGGACTCAGGGAACCTCAAAATACGTATTTCTGTTGAAATCTCGGATTTAAAATTTTCCACGATCGCAATATTTTTCCTTACTATACATTCTATACATAGCATTGAGGGTAATGGCATCGTTTCCTCCAACATAATAATAATAATTAAATAAATAATTACTTTTTGCAATTACTACTAACTATCTTTTCATAATATTTTTACAATTTTAATCTAAGTAACTTAGGTTTCCATCAGGACTAGTCAGAAGCTTAGAAAAAAAATGTTTAGGCAAATTTAATAAGCAGCCATAGTGATATCGTCCGGAAAACCAGTAGAACCTTTTCTATGCAGTAATGTATAGTATGAAATTGGAATGAGAAATTGAAGTGGTACATGAATCACACAACTTTCACTTTTTTATTTTTTTTTTTTTAATAATTTATTTATTGATATTTACAACTGTATACACATATATACAACAAGTAAATTTTCTGTAGGTGACATAGTAACATGATAAAAACATGTGGAGAATCTACCCACTGATAGAACTCCAATAACATTTCTAGAGAAGAAGATCTCGAGGCCATCTTCTTTTCAGACGCCTAGGAGGATTATTAGGTAATGAAGGAGAAGCCAGGTTAGAAACAAGTGAATTTGGGTGGTTGAGAAGTTTATTATGGAAGGAACGATATCTGGTTCTGGCCAAATCGGCAACATATAGAATATTGAGGTCCTGATGGATGACTTGATTTGTGACCAAGTAAGGAGCATTAAGGATTTTGGACTGTAAGGATAGGATTCTGGAGGAATTTAATGGTTTAGTGGAGCCCCAAAGCTCAACTCCGTATGTCCAGATAGGCCTTATAATAGTCATGTAGATCAGTCTTTTGTAATGGATTGGCAATTTAGACCGTTTGTCTAGTAAATGTTGCAATAGTCGGAATCTACGAGCAGTTTCTTGTCTTTTTAGTCTTGTATGAGGATTCCATGTCAGTCGTTTGTCGAGATGTAGTCCTAAGCAACGGATCTGTTCGACAGGAATAAGTGGGGTATTATTAAAGGATATTGTAGGGGAAGAGGTCACAACTTTCACTTAACCCCTTACTTTGAGTTGAAACTAAGTTTCAGTTCTGTTTACAGAAAGGCTCGGGTAGGTAGTAGATAGTAGTAAGTTAACTAAAAAAAAAAAACTAAGTACTTAATCACTATAGTGACTTTAAAAGAATTAACAGACTAGCGAAACAAGAAAAACGCGCAGGCGCCTTAACTACAGTTACAATAAAAGTTAACAGTTAATAGGCCATAAAATCCATATGTTAAATAATATTATTTTCTTAAATCATAGGCTTTCCGATGGTATGCGATACGTAAATATTACTACTTATTTTCATAAGTGGGTTTTCAACCTGGAAAACAATATTTTTCCTTTAATAATAAAATCTCTCCATAGGTTATATTTATCTTTCATTATTTATAAAATTTCAGATGGTTAATTATTACCAACAAACGAATTTAAAAGTATAAAATTTAATGGCATTTTTAACCTTATAGTTTGCGCATTTTTTATAGTCTTATCATCGTTTATTTTATAATAATACTATATTATTTTTTATTTGCTTTTATTTGTAAATAATTTTCTTTTCACTTATTTTTACATAATTTTAACCCTATCTTAATTTACTTTAAGGTAGGTACTTAGTTTAATTTGATCTTTTTAGCCCTGATGAAACTTTATGAAGTGGGGAAAACGTCGTCAAATAAATAGTTGTTAACTATTTTTGTTCTCTTTTGACCGCAGCCCTGATTATTTTCTTCATAAATTATTTATATAAAGAATTTTATGGTGCTTTAGAGGAAACTAATTTGCAAATTCAGCATTTAAATACTGTCATATTATGGCGATTCTGTGTAAACTTAAATTCAAAGTTTTCCACGATACCAATATTTTTTTACATTACATACGTATATTCATTATTATATATACTTACTATTCATAATTATATATATTATATAAATAGGCATGTGAAAGTATAAATATATTGACGACTGGTGATAAACTTTTTTTTTCTAATAATAATTATAAGGGAAAGGTGATTTGAAACCCGATACATGAGACTGTTATAGACGAAGGAGTATACACTCAATACACTCAACACTGAGTGTATAGGTGAGACGAAGAAGTGTATAGGTGAAACGAGGAAGGGGGAGAGTATAGCGCTAGACACTGGGACAAAGGTAACGACCCTCCAGCTCCTAACAAGGCAGCAGTTATTAGAGTCCCAGCCGTTATTACAGCCTTCGAGGGGCACTCCACCTCCTATTGGTCCCCCACTTGTTCCGATATAAGACGTCTTAGGAGGATCTGATCCAGAGGGAGGATCTTACTAGTATCTATTTAGAAAGTGTAATGAGAGGATGGATTAGAATTAGCTCGAGGGGAAGAAGAAAGATAGGGAACAGGACAAAGTCATAGATATTGTTCTTTTTCATTGATTTTCACCAACTTCCACACTTTTTATTGGCATTTAAAAAAAAGAAACATGAAAAAAAGTAATATATCATGAAATAGATGGACTAGAGGTATTAAAGGTTTTACGAATGTTCTTGAATTACAAGAACTGCATTAGAGATCCAAACCATAGTTCGGTCCATCACATAATACTATCTTCTTTTTAAATACAAAAAAAAGAATCACTGTTCCGTTATTCTTTCTAGCAATTAGTTTTTAAAATTATAATTTTGAACGCACAAACACAAACATATAGTGGTTGGCTAATAATTAATTAGATTATTTAAAAAACCTTTTTTAACTAATATTGATTTATATTATTTACATTGTTGCTTAAATACGATACGATTGTTGAAATAGTAATTGAGATATGTAAATAACCTTGCCTTAATTGTAAGAGCTGAGATCTACTAAGTCCACTTTAGGGAGTGTTATGTTTGAAAAATAATTTTCTCTAGTATTAATAAGTATAATAATCTTTTTGAGTATTATATTTCACCACAATTTCGGCAGTTAGAATTTGGGACTCTCAGATCTTACATTTCCCTAATTTTTGAGTTTTAAAAATATTTGAGAAATACACTTCCTCTCTACTATCATCGAACCAATCACCAAAAGTTGTAATTTTCCTAAAAGAAAGAATTCTTAATTGTAACATTCATAAAATTAGTGGAAATTCATTTAGTAACACTGTGAAGTAACATATATTGGCCAAAAACAGTGTGGCACTGTGGCAAGTGCGCACTTAATTAAAACTGATATTATTAATTGGAGAAGTTTGGGTGCGGCCAGCAAAGAACAACATAAAAAAACAAAACCATATTTATTTATTTTAAATAAGTAAAATTTTAAATTATAAATAAATAAAGCCGACGTTTCGACCTGAGTTTCAGCTCTTCATCAGGGCTATAGAACAAAAGAGATAACAACAACATTTAGAGTAACATACAATTGAAAAGGAATAGTATACAAACAAATTTAAAATTATACAAAATATTGAATTAAATCATAAATCATGTTTGTATACTATTCCTTTTCAATTGTATGTTACTCTAAATGTTGTTGTTATCTCTTTTGTTCTATAGCCCTGATGAAGACCTGAAACTCAGGTCGAAACGTCGGCATAAAATAAATAAATATGGTTTTGTTTATATATGTTGTTCTTTGCCGACCGCACCCCTGACAAACTTCTCCAATCATTAATCTACGGTCAACCATCTACACCTCATTAAAAACTTATATTAAATTGTATATAATAGTTTGTAATTAATAAAAGCCTCAAATGGTTAAGACTAGAATAATAATAAAGGCTATAATTATAACCAATAAATAAGGTTCGATGCCGATACCACCAATCGTTCTCTATATATCCCTACATCCTACTATCCAAGCCAATTTTAAAACTTTCGATTTTTTTTTTCAAGTATTATGACAGTTCAGTACTATATTATCATGCAATAACAGATTTTTTCCAAAAACAGTTAATAAAATTTGATTTAACAAAAATCCTTTCAGCATATGAAAATTAAGACCCTAAATACTTTATCACTTTAAACGTCCCGAGTTATCACCGTGTAATATTTTATTTTACGTATATTATCATTGTGTGATATTTTATTTTATATATAAGGTGGAATAATAAAAATGGTTCATAAAAAAATTGAATTGCCATTTCATTAAGTTATTATTTGTATAACTAATTAATAAACTGTAATTATTGGTCCGTCGTTTGACGGAAAGGGAGTACTCCCCCCCCAGTAATTAAATAAATAAAAATTGAAAGTTTAATAATGGACTTGGCTGGTTTTTCAATTCAACGTCTCAAATTGTTTAGAGCGGAATATAAATTTTAATTAACTGTTACATTTATGTTTTAATTATCTAAGTAGAGAAAGGTATATTCCACAAACAAAAAGAATATATATTACATTATTGAAAATATCTCTGCTAAAACTGCGAAATTTTAATTAATTATTTTGCCAACTAAAAGGCTAGCTGATTGAATCCCCCCTGCCATTTTTATTAGTTTCTGATTGTGAGAGTGATTTGGATGATTTACTATAACCCGCAGGATAGATATAACATAAGTACGAAGAAAAAGAATATTTAAGAGACGAATAGCAAGACTTTGCTATTCTGTCCTTGCTATTCTGACTTTGCTATTATGCCCACGACTGCAAGACTTTGCCACCACTTGAATAAGTAAAAAAAACTTTAATAAAATCAATTTATTATAGACTGCGGACTTACAGAAGACTCGAGAGATGGACTGCAGACAGGTCCAGATCATTCGACTCATTATTTCTGATGCCTGGTTAGGCCTGCATAGTGCTATCTCAGCAGTATTTTTTCTCTTTTAACATTGCCTTGTCAGCTCGAGCCGCAAGAGAAGAGGGAAATCTACATCTGTAGGCATATTGTGAATTTAACCAACCATAATTCACGCTATACTGAATTTAGGAATTGCATACATAATCAAAAATTATTTATTATTTATTTACATAACTAATAATCTACATCCTTGTAATAGAAGGAGTGACCCAAATTATTATTAGTTTCAGGAATTAATTACTCTTTAGATAGAGTATTCAATACAATTATTATTTTTATAGGAAATAAAACTATTAATGTAATAAATGAATCGCAAACCAAAGGTGATATTATACCTTTACTATTTTTAGCTTGTTTTGTAGTCTTTACAACATTTTAATATATGTACAATAATGAATTGCATAGCCATTTACGGTTGCTTTTCAACATTCAATCCGTTAATCTAAGAATTAAAAAACTATTTTGAGTGAATTTAGTTTATTACAATAAACGAATTTTTCCGAGTTCAATTGTTCTTTTTTATAATCACTTATTTACTTCTAATAATCAAATTTGAATTTTAGGGAGTCTTAATAACATCATCTCAAAGCTATGTTAATTTTTGATATATTCTAACCAGTTAAGTGATGGCGAACCCCCTTTTTTTTTTTAACTTACACACATAGTTAAGATTTAATCCTCAACTGACTCATGGCATCCATGCCCTGACTGGTCCATCCAAGCCAAATGACATTACTGAAGGCGGGATGATTTACTATATTTTTTTATAGATTCAATGTAATTTATGTTTATATATAAAATATATAAATATTGTTATATTTACAATATTAATGACGAGAAGTTGGATTCCAAGAAAAAACAGCGCCTAAGGAAAGTAACAAATTTATACCAAACCAACAAGGGTATTGAAGATAAAAATAAAGATGACTGTATACAAATAAATCTTATTACTTAGACTGATCCATGCAGCTGAAATGTATTTCGGCCACATTTTAATTAAAATGACGATATTAGAATTTGGGAAGCAAAGGCTGGAAATGGTGGAAGGAGGTGGTCGACCCGACACACATTACATTGGGAAGGACTCGACCATCCGAGATCAGCCTGCCATCAATACAAGAAGAAGGTAAAGAAGCAGACGCAGACTGAGACCAGGATGGCTGGACCAGGCTTGGTGCTGGAGGAGGCACCTAGACAAGGTGCAGCCCCATCTAAAAGGCGCTCACCCGACTGGGATGCACCACGGTTCGAATATTTACCCCAATAAATGAGTAAAATCACAATACTATCTGGTGTTCCAGTAGTAAAATAAAATTGATCATTACTGGTAGTAGTGGCATGCGTAACCCTAGCACACTACCCCACTGCTGCCGAACCCCGCATGACAGAATTGTCGAAGAACGGCGGAATTCAAAAATAAAGAAATGGATTAAGGCTGCCTAAATACCATGAGTTATATTCATGAGGGTTGATTAAAGAAGAAGAATAAGACAATATAATTTATTAGATCTTTATTATAGTTTTGTATATTAACAACTTTAAGCGCAAAGTTAAGTTTGAAGTATAAAGCAAATTATGTAATCGATATGTCTTTAGTGGCGCTGATTTTATTTTTTTGAAGTATTAACAAATTTTAAATCTCCATCAAACGTTGAAACCAGGTAGGTTGTATATTTATAAAAATGTATTTCAATTTTATTTATTTTATACTTTCTTTTTCCATTTTTAAAACGAAAAACTACACCCTTAGTTTTATCCAAATTCGTTATGTTCATTTTTTCTATCTCTTAACTAGGTTTTTAATAAGTATTTTCTAATTGCTTAGCAGCCTTACTTGCACTTACGTTGTAATTTGCAACGTCAATAAAATGCTGTTACTGTTACATTCTCGTGCTTGGTTCAAAATTTTTTACCAATATAAATAGAAAACAATAATGGGGAAAATATAGCACCTTGTGGAACGCTACGCGAGATTTAAGCTGGATCCGAAAGTATTTCGGACACTGCCAAATATCGGTAACCTAAAAAAATTCGGTGGTAGAATATGACCAGGGTATTGCACGGAATCAAATACTTTGTAACAGATATATTTTGACTTATTTTGTAGACAAATATTTCAACCAAAGTGAATATAATATTATTTTATTAACCGGAGAAAGCTAAATCACAAAATTACTTTTTTAAATAAAAATTCTTCCTGTTTAAATAAAATATATTATATCCCATTTCAGCCAAAAAAACTCTCCATTTTTTTCAAAAATCCAACGTTCCGACAAATTCGGCCAACCTAACACACAATCTAATATACAAATTTACACTAACATCAATACTTTAAAAACTTTTTGTCATATTCAGCTCAGGTCGTCAATTTAAGTCAAAATTAACCTATTGTTGTGATAGTAGTGTTAAATTTAATTGTAATTAAAAGTTTTAATAATAAATGTAAAGCCAGAAAAAATAGCGTAATTTGGACTGAAATTGACATTAATTATTAATGTGAGTGTAAATATGTACTTAGGATTGTCCTTAAGGATAGGCGAATTGGCCGAAACGTTGGACTTTTAATGAATTAATGTCTTTAGAGACTTAAATTGGATACAGTTTATTTTATTTAAACAATAATAACCATTATCAGAAAAGTGAAATGGTTATATATACAAAAAAAAATATACATGAAAAACTAGACATAGCTCCGATTTTTATAAACCATGAAGATAGAAACGTTAGAACAAAACCTGCGAAGCCAAGATCCATAGATAACATGATGAAAACCTAAAAGAACCCGGCTATCGGTGAAGCTTTTAAAATGTCGTAGCGGTGCGACATCTATTGTCCTGAGATAAAAGTGAAATTGAAAAAGGTTAAGCGGGTTACAGGGGGAAGAGAGCCGTATAGAATTCCCAACAGAGAGACAGGCCTCTGTGAAAGTAATATCTCACCAGCAGTTATCAGCATGTTACTTTCAGACCCCCAATTCATTTTCCAAGTAGGACTCCGAATTATGGTGTAATTTTCCGATCCCATTTCCACCTGACAGAGTTTTTCACTCAGGTACTAATTATATATTCCCTAGATCGTTTTAATTTTAAATATCAGATTACTAATACACTTTTTAATTTCCGGAGAAATCCTTTCTACAGAGTGAAAAGATTTCATTTCGAATCCTTTTCAATATAAGTATCCACAGCATTCTGTATATAAAAACTGATTTTCTGAGATCAATGTGCAAGCGGATTTATTATCAGGAAAAATTCATTTATTCTGTAAAAACCTAATTATTTAGTTACAAACAACTTTATAATTGGAAGAGGAAAAAGTACCAATTTAACACTAAGTAAATTAATCTCTGTAATATCAATAATAAGATATAAAAGTCCCGGGAAAAAAACCGACCCATGTTAAACCACGGTTGACAATAAACAGAATATTAAATCAATTATTACAAATACTTTCAAGGGTTGAATATTTGAAAATAGTTTTTAATATTGTGACTGGGACGAAGATGAAAATTCACAACATAAAAGGCTAAAACGATGCCAATGAGTGGAGTATACATATATAATAAAATTATGATAATTTTTTATCTTTATATAATTTTACACTAAGATTTTGAGTTTAGTTTAGTTTTAAAAAAATCCTTAATCTGTTTTATTTTTAATAACCAATTATTTCGTTTATAAACTAAAAAATGTTTGATTCAGAAAAAAAACAATTAAAAAGATTGTCAACATATCATATTCTTTTAGTTTTTTTAAATCGTTTCCGTTATTCATTCAGTTGCTGTAGCAACCAGTTAAGGTTAATAATAAAAATCAGTTATTTGTAGCCGTTAAGTCAGCCCTGTGGGCCCGGGAGCCCTCCGGGTTCACCCAGCCTTAGAAAGTGGGTACCATTAGTTGTGGAAAAATCTCGCGGCTGAGCGTGATCTTGAACAAATCACCTCTTTGTGAACCGTTGTTCAAAAAGCAGTACTTTCTTACAAAGTACTATACCCCTGGCCTAGGTTGTAGCGATTTAAGAAAGCATATACATTTGTTTCCACATGCAAAATTGTTAACTTAACGGTGTAATGCATACAATATACTTTTATACTTTTGCATAGTATATGCCTAACATATTCTAAAATTATACCACTCTTTCGTGTAAGTTTCTTTTACAGTGGTGAAAATATAAATGCCCATCTTGAAATATGGCCAATCGGCGTTTCCTTTTGTTTATTGCAAGCACTCATGTTATACCATCTCCGCTTCGCTAAATCATTATCCGACAATGTTATGACTCTGTCCCTTTTATATGTAAATTTTAGTGCCTGAAGTGGAAAAACCTTCATTAAATTTTCAAGAGACACCAGAAGTGGCACCTTAGAAGTTGACTAATCCCTCCAGTACATATTTGACCAGGAGATCCCCTGCGGTCCTTAAAGCCTACCCTGTATAATTGACTAATTCAATTACCAGGTGTCACAAAGTGCCTTTGCAATTTTTCATTTGGTCTGCTGGCACATCTTTTTATCGCTTTGGTTAATTTCATGAATATAGCTGTTCTCTCAAAATGTAGGTATTAGAGCAAAAGAAAAATTAAAAAAAGCCTGTAGGATACAGCTGAGCTTTGAGTGAGTATGAGGAACTAAATTTCGAATTCGTGTTTTCGGCGGAAATACACGTTTGGAGGACCACTAAGCGAAATAATTAAGTCGCGCAAAACGGCCTGAGTGTGAGCAGCAGTCCCACAAAACTGAAAATATAAATTTAAGACGGATACGTAACCTATATTTGAGGCATTCAGCTTACAGGATGACTAATTCCATAAAATATTTCCAATATTGATTCATAAATTCAGGGTACCATGGAATGTGTCAGGAACCTTTTCGATAGAACCGACCGACCAGAAGTGCCACTTTATAGAATCGATTTTCTCGACAGCGACTAAAGTAGTACTGATTTTGAATTAACTCAGGACATCAACGTCAAATAAAAATGGTCTTTTATCCAATTCGAAATAGACTGGAAGGGCTTGAATCATGAATTAAAAAAAATAAAAACCTTAAAGTACCTCTTATTTTATATATTTGAAAAAATTAACAATTTAAAATTTTTAATAATAGTGAAAAATAGATAGAAACAAACTATGAAAGGATATAATAATAAACTAATAAAATAAGAGAAAAAATTTCCAGGATTTTTTTTTTTACCGCTAAATATTACCAATTATCACACCAAATTATTCTTAAGGAAATAAAGTTTTACATATAAATATAATCAAAATACTGAATGAGGACCTGTTGGCCCGTAACCCGATGTAAAGATCAAGCTAATATCAGGAACATCTACAACTTTCTAAAGTTTATGTATTTTAATTGAACTTATATATAGACGTTAAAATGTTTTTATGTGCGTTATGTGCCGTTAAAAATACTAAGATTTTAGAAAATATAATGTTTAACATAGAAAGTCGAACAAGGTATTGGAGAATGATGGAAACCACGTTTATAAAAGATCTATTCTGACAGAAGTTCAACTAGCGATTGAGAATCTGTTTGATAATTTCAACGCAGTTTATTAAATAATTACTTTTATAATTTCAGATAACCTGTATTTGAACCTTTCTATTGGCAGGATGACTTACACTATAAAATATTATTTTTAATACTACTATAAAATATGATTTTTAATACTACTATAAAATATTATTTTTAATACTGGTTCAATGGCAATATAGCAATAAACAAATGGTTATTGGTTATGGTAATGTAGATTTTACTTAAACTGTTATATTTTTATGTTTACATACTTTTGCAAAACAAAAATATTTAACTGATGGCACAAAAAATATCATTATTTCTGTTAAAATGTGAATTTGTTAATTTATCAATTAAAAGGCTTATTTAGAAAATTAGAAATATTATCGGAGTGAATAATATGACAATATCTACTCTGAAATGAGCTATGATTATTTCATCTTAAAGTAGGGTACTAATTGATAGTCGTGTGATATGCGCACCGCACCACTAGGTTGCATGTGCGAGCTAGATTTTTTTTAC
This sequence comes from Halyomorpha halys, assembly GCF_000696795.3. Classification (NCBI taxonomy): domain Eukaryota; kingdom Metazoa; phylum Arthropoda; class Insecta; order Hemiptera; family Pentatomidae; genus Halyomorpha; species Halyomorpha halys. Next base: position 663,971 of record NW_027109684.1, read on the forward strand.
ATAATGGTAAACACATTTTATTTATTTTATTTTATTTTTAAAGGCAAATTTGAAGCCTTTTAAGCGTAATAAATAATACAGAATATGTCTAATGAACTATTTCTACCAAGTTTCGTTAGGTTTCACAACAACCTTGTTTCGAAATTAGGCTTGTTTAACCCTTTTAGTACCGGGCCAAAAACAAATGCCTATGCGAAGATAACCGGCCCAATTTCACGATTTCACTAGGGTTAGGAAAAAGGCCCATAAAACAATATTTACATAATTTAAAAAGCAGTGTATCAAGGACGAGATAGGAAATAAAACAATGACAATAATTTTCCAATATTAATCGAAAATTATATAAATAATAATGGTATAAATTTTCATAAAGAAAATAAAAAAAATCGAGTCCCCTCTCTCCCAAAATGTATTTGAGACCATTTTGTTGCAAAGTACATAATTTGCATCTCCAAGATATTTTTTGACAAAATAAATAATACTGCAAAAAAAAATGAAGAATAACTCCGTGGTACATGGTAACGGACGGATCATCCCTTACGAAACAAGTAATTGTTATAATCTTAAATTTCACACAATACTTCAATAAAATAACATAAATATTATTTACATTGTTTTTTTTAAAACAAAACTAAAAAAGCGCATTATAAATTTATTTTGAGATAGGCGATGCAAATAGTACAGCGCTACAAGGTGCGGGCACTAAAAGGATTAAGCAAAGCAGTATAATAACGAAAATGAACAAAAAAGAAGAGATTTTATGTTTTAACTGTCTCTAATACTTGAATTCGATATAATTATTGCTACTAGACGGTATACAATAGACTCACTCAATTGCAACAAACCGATTTCATGAACAATTTAGTCTTGCTTGGCTCAATTCGTGTAATGGCTGCTGGCCAAAATATAAATTGAATAAGGGCAAACTGGAACTGTTTTGGCTTTAGTAGACAACCCAAATAAAAAATAATAAATGATCTGCATTGTTGATTCTAGTTGTACTCGTTGTTATTCACAAAATATTAAATTCTATGGATAATTTTTTTTTTCTCTTACTAGGTTGGGAAAAAGAGAGAAGAAAATTATACTTCGAAAAACATCATAAATATATCATTAAAGATCACGACATTATTAATTTCCTTCAGTCCCATAATTGACGAGAAAAGTAAGATAATATAGGTTCGATTCCTTTCGTTTAAAAAACATTTCCACATAAAATCAAAAAGTTCCTTGAGTTCCTTAACGAACTTATTAGTTGTTCATTTACTCTACAATCAAAACATAACAACCATAATAATTTTATTTTATATTAAAAAAAAAACTGAGATGAAGCATGATGAATATTTCTGTACTGATAGATATGAAGGATTTTTAAGTCCATATTGTTGATTTTTCAATAAACCAAAAATAAAGTTCAAAAAATTTCTGTATAAAAACTTGTCTGTTCAATCAGCTCTAACCAGGATATTATTATAATATAGAACTTTGTGAATAATCTGCATACATTTACTTTTGATGTTTGTTAATTTTTTTCCGAGCCTGACTATGTACTTAACTCAACATCGACATTTTTTGGACTTAAATTCTTTATACTTATCAGCATGCATGAAGGGTCAGGGATTCAGTATTCACCCTCTAGGAGGGCTCCTAACCCCACGGAGTTGACTCACAGCTGATTTAACATAAGGAAAAAACTAAAACTAAAAATAACTCTTTTTGGGTCTTCTGAAAAGTTCCCATTTATAATATAAATACAAAACATTCACATTCCTTGTGATTCTCAAACGTAGAGGCAAGTTTTCACCACAATGGTTTCCATCACACACTCCCACAACTTATTTTCATGTGGATAGTACAAGAAAGTGTCATTTTGCTGTGCGTTAAATTTGAAATTTATTTATTTTTATTACTATTATACTCGTCAAAAATGTGTCCAATAATCGTTATAAATCGAGAGCTGACGCATTACTGTAGACATATCAATGTTTTTTTTATCGCCACGCCAGATGTTTTTCTACACAACAGTTGATTCTGTTTGTTCTCCGACCATCTGGAAGGAACTTATGTCACGGAACACCACTCAAATCAAAGAAAACAACACACGCACAATATTGTCTTTTTTCACTGAAATAGGTTTATCTGGTGTTATCTCAACTAATAAAACCTTTTCGCTGTTTTCTTTTCTTTTTTTTTTTGGTATGTTGTTAATCCTAAAAACTACTACAGCTGAGCTTAGGTATTCCAAGTAAACAGATATTGTGCTTGTTTTCAATCCACAAGTATTTTTATTTAATGCCGAGTACTAAGGCGCGGAGCATTTGTCGGCGCCATCTATTGTTGTACAGGAAAACAACAACCACAGGGTCACCTATCAAATACCACAGGACCATCCACCAACCAGTAACAACTACTAATGCTCTGCTGGTTCTGACATGCTGAATCAGTAGAGGAATCATATGAGCTCTCTCTTTTACCAGCTTTGATCAGCCAGTAAACATGTCTGGCCAGAGACAAGGTACAGAGCGTGGGACAGGGAGAGTGCTGCACCGTAGGCCGTCCACACAAACTACACACCAAAAGCACAGAACCTGGGTAACCCATCACAGAATTATGAAACAAGTAAGGATTCAGCATATCATTCAAATGAGAGCCGGGCTGTGGTCCACCATTTTCAACAATTCACATTAACCCTTACTTAAATTCAACACAGCAGTTATTCTGCACATTCAAAATCGAATTCACTAATTAACAGATATTATATAAACTTTGCATACCTTCCTCAACTATAATTACTTAATTTTTATTTTTTTTTTAATACTTTAGAACCCTAAACATCGAATGAGGGAATGCCTGATGCATACAGTGTTTCAAAATTTCATTTCGTTTTAGGTATTAAACCGATTATAATAATGTTTGTAGAAAAATTATTATTTGCGGTCTGAGCACCACTGGTAAAAAAGAACTAACTTCGAAGGAAGCAATCGTAGAAAATTTGTGCAATAGAAGATAAAAATGTGGCGTATCGTTTCAGAGTAGTGTATTGGACGATTTGGAATTTGTGCTGGTTCCAGGTATGTAGATATGGACTTTGAGCTTTACTGTAAATAGCTCGACGGAGTAAATACAGCTTTAGAAAAGTAGTACACTGCTTTAGTTAATCGGAATGATGCGATATCTTACCAACTCAACGCTCATGTGCACAGAATTCTTCTCATTGGTCTTCTCACTTATTTACCCATTTGATGAGTAAGCTCATTCGCTCAAAATATAAAAAGCTTTCAAGCTCGAAAACAAAGGAATGGTAACAACACCAAATAAAATATCTTGCAGAAAAAATGGGCTAAAGCAATTGACAATGGTAGTTTATACCATAAAGAATACCTTAAGATTACATACTAAAATTTAAATGAATGTTAATGATTAATTATGAAGAAGATCTCTGAACATCTTCTTTATATGAAAGTTAATGACGAAAATTATGAAGAAGATGGTCAGAGTTGCGGTAAAAAAAAAAAAAAAAAAGTTCACAAGTATTTATTTTCCGAAGTTTTCTTTCACTTTGTAGAGCTCTATCAGGGCTAAAAATATACAAAAACAACCGAGAACATTCTGAAATTGTAAGATAATAATACACAAAAAGGTAAATTAAGGTAGAGTTAAAATTATATAAAAATAAGTGAAAAGAAAATTACATAAAAATAAAAGAACAGAACAAATAAAATAGTATTAACACAAAATAAACAATGATAAAAATATTTTTAAAAAATACGTAAATAGTAATGTTTAAATTGTACGTGAGAATAAAACGAAAAATCAGAAATATAGATCTGAGAAAACAAAATTTAACACACTAAAAGACAAAAAATAAAGAAGTAAGTTGAGATTAAATAAAGGTCAAGAAATGGTAAATAAAAAAATTGAATAATAATAATAATAAAAGAGTAAAGAACAAATGAGGACCGGACACCGGTTCATCAAAAGATAATTTTTTTATATCTCTTTTCTGTACACGTCACGTATTTCAAATAGAAATAAAACCGTTAACGGTCACCTCCCTCTTCACTCTTGTGTGCTTCAGATATTCTATCAAGGCCTCTTTAGCTATCGACTTGAACAGGTGTCCTGTTCTGGTCCTCATTTGTTCTTTTACTCATTTATTATTAATTTTTTTAAATTTATTTATCTTTTCTTGACCTTTTTTTAACCTCAACTTACTTCTTTATTTTCCCTACTTTAGTGTGTTAAACTTTGTTTTCTCAAATCTACTTTTCTGTTTTTACGTGTTATTGCCTCTCATGTAAGTTAACGAACGCTATATTATTTAACAGCTATTATTATAAATAGACTATCATTATAAACTATATAGTATAAACCATAGACATCTGGCACATTTCGACAGACACTGACCATAGAGGAAGTGACCTTTCCTTAGTATTCTATACCAATGTAAAAAAGCAAGGGTTGACACTTAGGCAGGTACAAGCTGTCATCTCACAATGGACTTGCATCAGTCTAACTATTTTATGGTTAACACATGTAAGTCAGTTCTCACGAGTCCTTGGGTCATTCCCATTTTTTGGATGCGGGCCACCCTGTTCAATTCACGCCTTCCCCCCCCCCCCTTCCAGATATTTCCTAAATTATCTGATTGGTCCAAACCCCTTCTCCTATTTCACTATTCCTTCTACCACCCCCCTTCTCAAGTGTTCATATATATTTCCTAGACTAGATAGCTAAGGAAGAGAAGTTAGAATATAGAGACTGAGTAACAGTAACATGTAGTTCTTGTAAATATGTTAGAATAAAGTCATTTTAGTCTTCACTGATTTTTTATGTTATGTAATTTGTACATGTTTGACTTTATAGGTTACGTAAATTTTCTAAATATTTTTATCATTGTTTATTTTATATTAATCCTATTTTATTTCTTCCGCTCTTTTATTTGTATGTAATTTACTTTTCTCATATTTTTACATAATTGTAGTCCTATCCTATTTTATATTTGTATATTATTATCTTACAATGCCAGAATGTACTTAATTGTTTTTGTATCTTTTGGCCCTGATGAAGCTCTGCAAAATGGGGCGAAACGTCAGGAAAATAAATAGTTGTAGGCTATTTTGTTTCTTTTTTTTTATTTTAACCCTGACCATCTTCTTTATGCTTTGAAATTATACGTTCAATTATTTATATATATGTATAATATGAAAGTTATTTATGCACAAATTCTTTTGTAATGACCTAGTATCTACAATTTTTAATGTTCATAATTATTTTTATTCTATCATTATTTAACTATATTTATTCCTTTACGTGCAGAGATCATGCAGTAAGATAATTTGGAATAATATTAAAGAAGAACCCAAATCCCTTTGTTTGTTTCCCCCTTCCTACCCGTGCTCATGGGGAGGAGGACCCCCTCTGACATCGGAAACACATTAAACATCCGATCCGTGGCCATTATTGCGGTATTTATTGTTGTATTATAGTACGACAGTAGGATACAGCGCTGGCACTATCAGCTAGATCGGAGCTCTATTGTGAGCACCAGCGGCGGAAATTACCCGAGGCATTAGTCAGTGAGGCTATCCTGTTGCGCGGGATTCAATATCAGTTCTGTCCTCATCATTTTTTGTCTTCGTCGGTTTGTATCTGTCCGAGAGCTCTACTCATCACTCAGGCAAAAGAAAAATCGTTTAATGCTGTGTATAAGTAATATTATTTTTTTAAAAATAAAAAATGATTTTTTATTTTATTTTCGGTTAGCAATTAAGTAAATCTGGTCATAAATTAAAATTCGCAGACTATACATAGAAATAGAACAAGACGAGACAACGCAATGATAAAGATTAAAAATACTATCACTTAAAAAGACTATAAAAATAAAAGACTAGACAGTGCCACCGTCACCACCAATATACATCAAATTGATAAGACTGTGTCTTAACCACTGAGCTACAAGCGGCCCAATTTTAATAGTATTATAGTTTATAATACAAGTCAATGCAAGAATATCTAGACTGGAATACTTCATACAGCTATAAGTATTTAAGATTCACCAAATAATGACTCAATCTATAGAGTTTCACAAAATTAAATTAGTTCAGTATATAATTGTCGATATCGAATTCTTGATTAGACATATTTTTGACCCGGTAGGCATGCATTACCCGCTGTTTTGGACATATAAGCATGTAATAATCTAGCCAGTGCGTCTCCAATAAATAATTTTTGAAATAAAATAAACAATAAAAGGCAATTGAATTCTAGTAATATTATATTACATTATAAT
>NW_027109684.1:676222-694768 GCF_000696795.3 Halyomorpha halys
TAAGTGCGTTATCTACAATTTTACGACTTATAAGAGGTCACTGACATTAATAGCTTATAGCAAGTATATATTTTATATATCTTAGTAATATTATATTATATTTGAGGATGATGGTGCTCATTGAGACAACCCTCCAAATCAAGAAGAAGACAAATAAATATCTTCACTAACATAAACTACATATAAGAAATACATTGCACAGTAACAAAAAAAAAAAAACCCTAAATGAAACAAATACAAACTCAACTATCTAAGACGTTAAGATTATTAGTATAAGAAGATAGTCAATATAAAGAAAATGGTTAGCTATAAACTGTATTTTGTAGTTTTCATCGTTGTATTATCTTTGAGCTACGGCTGTCTTTTATTAGTCCCTTTTCTATTTCGTTCTAATCGAGAGACAGAAACCCAAAAACCAACATAATAATAATTTTAAACATTTCTTAGAAGTTGAAATCTGTCCTTGAGAGCACAAATATACCGACTAGTAGCAAGAAGCTAATAGAAAAGTATTTATTTGAATTTATGACGACGTATGCCTCCAAAATGTGGGTTATAAATACTAAATTCTACAAAAGGCTGTCAACCAAGTAAATGAAGTTTTAGAGAAAGAAGAGTAGCAATAAAATCCAGACTTGAATGAATAAAAAATTAACGAATACGAGAACTAATGGAGGAAAAAACGTACATACATTCAACCATAGAAGAGAAACGATTATGTCAACTAACTATGAGAAGGTTAAAGGAAAACCAAAGGTAAAATGGAAAGTTTAGTGGGGCATGCATGTCATTAAAGGAGAATGGCAATAATCTTTAAATAGAGAAAAATAGAAAATGTTAGGTTCAGGAAAACCAATTAACTGGAAAATTCTTTTTGAAAAATTATTAGTTAGTAAAAAAAAAATTCCAGTATATATTTTATTTAGTATTAATCAGAGTGCGCCATATCCACCACTTCTAGTTTACTGGGTTACTTATAATTCCTGGTTGGAAATAAAAAGAAAAAATACCCCACGGAGAAACACCCCACAGAACGTTAAGAACAATAAACCTTATCTATCTATGATACGTTACCAAAAAACGTTTACACGGTGACTTATACGTGCAGCTAATAAACAGATATTTGTTCTGCCCCAACCTTCCTGATGTTACGTCCCAATAAAGAAAAAATAAACAATCCTTTAATTATTTATATTTCGTTACAGACAAAATAGTATCATACGAACTTATTTTCAATTTTTCTGGAGAAAAAAAAAATTTATAGAAATTTTAATTACATTGACATAGGGGATGTTCATGGAATTACCAAACATGTACTAATATTCCCAAAATCATGGAACTCGATCTATTTTAATCCTGTTCGTAACAGATAATTTATTCCTATAGCTCTAGCTATTACAGAAAATTAGCCCGAAACTCCCCCTCTGTCCCAACTATTTTGGGTTAACATAAAACTGACATAAAAGCAAGAACTATGGAACTAATCAGCGGAACATAGAAAATGATATATTACGTATTCTGTATCGTTGAAGCTGCCCTCCCACCCCCAGCTTAATTTGATACACCATCATTAGACTTAATTAGGGAAGTTGGGCTCACTTGTGCACAAATGGAACACTAAACGCAAAACCATTAGTGACCTCAATCCCATGATTACACTCACCTCCCCTTTCCACACCCCTCCTCCTCCAACCTCCCAAACCATCCACCCTCAAAGAGTATAGTATGACATCTCAGCAAGTTAACTGTGGAGATATTGTTAAAGAAAGAGATCCCATAAGGATTAAAATTAATTGCAAATACTTGATACTTTTTGAAGAGTTCGTACTAAATAAAATAAATCTGTACCGATACAATGAAGAGGGGTGTACTCGTACTTTGTAAGAAAGTACTTTCACTAGACCAACGTTTGTGCAAAGAGGTGATTTGGTCGAATCACGTTCGACAACCGAATTTTACCTCTATTAAGGGTACCATTTATAATAATGAGTGGACCCTGGAGGTCTTCAGAACCCACAGCTTTGACTCAAGACTAACAGAATAAGTAATTATTTGCCATAGCCGGATTCGAACCCGGGTCCTTAGAGTTAGTAGCCCAGTCCTTTAACACTGCGCAACCCCGCTCCCCTATAAAAAATTTAAAGGGTCCAATTTTTCTTAAAAGGTTCTATTTTTTTTCAAATTTTGAATACAATCTGATTTTAAATTATATAAATATTGAGTTCTTTCTGAGCAATTTTCATATTAGTCAATGTTCTCAATGTAAAATGGTATATATAATATAATTAGTTAGAATGTTATGTAAAGCGTGAGCATCTGAACTCCGCGACTGAGGTCTTTTTTATCAACGAGTTCAAATGGTCAAGCAACAATCTTAATTTTTTCTTTTTAACCATTTAGTACATACTGTTCCACACAAAAATGCAGTAGCTTTAGTTGGAGCAGGGTTAGAACATTCGTCCTTGTAGATAATTTAGAAAAAGATTCCTACTCTACATTATGAGTAGTAAATAAGGTCATAATGATTTGATGTCATCTTACTCTTATTCAACCAAACCTACAAGAATAAGAGGCATGAGCCATCCTCAATTTACGAGTTTGTTCATTAGAACTTTTGTTGGAGAAAGGGGTATAATGGAGGAGATAAGCTGGCAGAAGAAGTGAAGCCAAAAAGGCGGGTCTTATGTTCCTTCCAGAGGCGTGGCTGAGGAGCTGGGAAAGAGTGCGAGCCAATTGTTTCAGTTTAGAATACAACGACGAACATTCCTGTTAACCATAACGTAAACCTTTCTTTCGTGGGCGTAATCTTTTTGGGTTTGGTGGAGAGTAGAGTTAAGCCACCCCTCGGTGTAAACAGTACCTAAAATTGTAAAAAATAAATTAATAAAGCTTAGACTCATTTAAAATGTTAATTGTTCAATAATTACTTTTATACTACAGCTTATTAATCCTAGTTTCCCGCTCTATCGGGAGCTAAACTGTCAAGTATGAAGCAAGTTGCTACCTCAGCTGAGGGAACTGAAAGTTTGGAGTGGGAGTTTAACTTAATGATGTTTGTTTGGTCGAATCAATGACAGGAAATCCAAAGCCACGGGAAACTACTGTGTAAGCGGCATTGTATGGAGTATCTGGGTCTGTTTGTTATAGCACTTGAAGGCTTAGTCGGTTTGGAATAAGGCAAACAATTCAACACTAAAATCTCACATTAGTACAGTTTATTGAGAGACAGAAACGTTCTAAGAACGGTAAAAAATAAAAATCACATTTATCACTTTATAATGATTTTATGGCACACATTTATAGCAAATATTATAATGAAAGTGAAAAAAATATTAAAATAAACTTTATATCAATTAAATACAGTTTTAAATTTACGTTTTTGTCTCATTTTTTTTCGAATTGTAATATAGTGTAACTGAATTAAATGTCCGAAAAAAACAACCACAGTTTAATAACATTGTTTTTTGTTGTTTTTTCAATTAAAGGTTTTGTATGCTTCCTACATGATTTTCTGAAGTGGAGACAGTTTTGTAGTATATATATGTATTTCAGATATCTTGGTAACGAAAAAGGCGTTTTAACGAGATATCTCAATTTTCGTATTTAAATTAGAGAAAAAACTAAGAAAATATGAAAAATCTTTTCTTTTTATTTCTACAAAACTGTAGTTGAAGAGTAGTACTAAAAACATAGCCTCATTAAAATGAAGTTAGGATCTGAAATCTAAATGTTTTATATTAAATTTGAAAAAAAAAAACACATAAGCTAATATGAAAAATTATTTAATTTTTTAAATTAAAACTGTAGTTGAATAGTAGTGCTAAAAACATAATCTCGGTTGGAACACCACCTAAATCAATAGATGCCTCACATCAAAGGGTGTAGGGGCAGGTCAGGGATGGTCTCATAGATTTATCTACTTCTATTTCAAGGTCTGTCTTATATCATACCATGTAGAAAGGATGAAGCATTTTAAGAATGGAATAAAAATGATTAAATTAAAATAAAAAAAAAAACTTTTACTTTTGATCCTATACCATCAACTAATTTCTATATTCTTTATTTTAATTTTTGAAAATAGTTTATTACAATGCAGGCTAATTGCCCAAGTTAACAATAAAATATAAACTTTTAATGCATTAATATTAATTTAACTGTATAAAATATAACATAAACATTAATGCATAAACTTAAAATATAAACTTTTAACATTAATTTAACTGTTGAAGGTAGCTTTTACGGGCAAACAGTAGTATTCATTTTAATTGTATAAAGGAGAAAATTGCTCTAAAATTGATATTAACGCATTAAAAGTTTATATTTTTATTGTTGACTTGGGAATTAGTCTGCATTGTAATAAACTATTTTAATGAATGGACTAATAAAATATAAGAATGTCTCCTTGATAATGACCTAAGGGACTCCAACGTTTCGGAGTTAGTAAAATTAGCTGATTGAGCTCAAACAACTAATTAAAAACTAATAATTTAATTATTTAAATTCTACTTATTATTATTTAAAATAGTATATAAAATAAGAATAATAAATATATATTACAATATTTACGTAGTGGACTAAAATTGTGTAATATTAACGCTAATAACCCTCTACCCCCAGGTTTTTTCAAAATTATAAAAAGTATACATTTTTTAGAGGCAAGGTGTGGTTTAGGAGGTTCTCCTGACCCAAAGGTAGGAATCAAAATACCAAAAAAAAAAAATCTTTACTATCATATCAGTAGTTTTCTAAAATATCGAAATAGTATTTTGAAATATCAATATTTCGATATTTTTAATGTTCAAATAGAGGAGAAAGGAAAAGGTATTACATTGAATCGGAAGATTTTGATAAGCTTTAATAGCAAAAATTATTATTTATAAATCACTAATTAATCAATTTATGAACATACTAAATTAAAACAAACAAACTTAGTAATAACTTGGAATATAGAGAAAAAAAAACAATTGAATTGCTTAAAAGTAAAAAAAAAAAAATTAATCAATATTGCATAAATTACTTAAAACAATAAACTACTAATAACAATAAACTAAAATTAAAATTTATTACTAAGAACTAGAGAAAAAATTATTGGTAAACATTCAAAAAGCAAAATCTAGCGGTCGGGCTTGATTCTGACCAAATCACCTTCTTGCACAACCGTTGGTCTAGTAACAGGACTTCTTTACAAAGTACTGCACACCTGACCCTTCATGGGTTGAAGCGGTGCAGATTTTAATTTTTTTAAACATTCAAAAAATTAGGAATAAAATAAAAATACAATTAATAATAAATAATTTCTATCAAACTTATAATTAAGACTTTTATTAAAAGCAAAACAAGAAAATAAAAAAGATTAATAAGAAAGAAAACAAATAATTAAACCAATATTTCTCAGGAATTTCTTTATTTTATGTATTGATATTTATTTTTATTTTTTAATATCGGTTAACAATAATCAAATTTCAACATGGATATTACGATATATGCAATTAAAACTATTGGCCAAGAACATGGATTTTTTTTTACTATCGATATTTCGATATTCCAATCACTACCTCCAAAGTCGAGCCATGGCTAATTCAGTAGAATAAACATAAAACGTATACAAAATATAAAACCGCGCATATTTTTATGAACAAATATTGACTAGCCACTCCTTAATTTTTTTAATTATTTCTCTACGAATTTCTCTCGTATCCAATCTTTACAATCCAAAATCCTCCGTAAAATCCTCAATGCTCCTTATTTTGTTACTAATAAAACCATCCATAAAGACCTAAATGTTCCTTATGTAACCGATCTAGCCCGAACCCGATATTATTCCTTCTATAATAAACTCCCTAACCACCCAAACCCACTCGTTTCTAACCTTGCTTCCTCTCCCATTCCTGGCAATCCTCCGAGGCGCCTGAAAAGAAGATGGCCTCGTGACCTTATATTGTAAACTGTTTTAGAGTTCTACTACTGGGTAGTTTCTTTACATCCTGTATCATATCATATGTCATTACGATCAAATTTACTGGTTGTATTTTTTTATACAGTTGTAAATATCAACAAATAAATAAATAAATAAAAAAAATTATTGCTAAAATATTTATCGATTAAGCTATTTCAGAAGAAGCATCAGGTGGATGTAGTAAAACACGTGTGGGACATGTGATCCTCAGAAAGAATCCCCGTAACTGTAGAAAGTATTATAAAATTCTATCCGAGACAGTGGAAGTTGATTACTCCCATAATATTCATAATGAATGATGAATTGAGACATAAGAAAAGCTAAATAAGAAAGGAGAGAAGTTTGATTAAAAGGGCTAACAAAAAGGGAGAGTAGACACCGCAATGCGGGCGACAGGGCCGGCCAATCTACAGCATCCCCTCGCCATCTCCTTCAATTACCTCTTATCTTTCAACTCAAAGATACAATTGTTTAGTATATGTATCTTCAATTACATGTAGACTTCTGTCTTAGATTGCCAAATCTTCTAAAGTAGCCATTTCATTCATTATTTAATTATTACTAAGCGACTAATTGATAGACCAGGTTAACAGGCATGATTTGGATATTAAATGAAAATATGATGTAAACAATAAATATTTATATACAAATGAAAAGTTCAAACAAGATAATTCTGAACTATACAAAATGTTCCTTGGAGAGCTTTGACTTGTAGGCAAAAGTTGGTTCCGAGTTCTCAAGACTGGATGTAAATATTGTAATTGGTGTGAAAGTGATTCATACATATTTGTTTAATTTTAACTTAAATTTTGTATCCCAAACTCTCCAATCCCATATCACAGCATTCTAAGAATGGTGTTGTAATTGGAGGATAAAGATAAATTCCAACAAATCCCATCAAATAACCTTTACCCTTCTTCGTAAACCTACCGACTACCCTACAGTTTCATTTAATAATGTTACCCTTACTCCTGTCGAACAGATCCGCTACCTTGGTCTACATTTGGACAAACGATTAACCTGAAATCCTCACACCAGACTCAAAATACAGGAAACTGCACGTCGATTTCGACTATTACAGCACTTACTAGACAAACGGTCAAAACTTCCAACACATTACAAAAGACTGATCTACATGACTATTATAAGGCCAATCTGGACATACGGAGTTGAGCTTTGGGGCTCCACTAAACCTTCGAATTTCTCTCGTATTCAATCTTTACAATCCAAAATCCTTCGTAAAATCCTCAATGCTCCTTATATCATACATAATATACTAAATTATAAAATCATACATGAAAACCTTAATGTTCTCTAGGTAACCGATCTAGCCCGAATCAGATATCACTCCTTCCATTACAAACTCTCTCAACCACTCAAACTCCCTAGTTTCTAACCTTGCATCCTCTTCCATCCCTGACAATCCTCCGAGGCGCCTGAAAAGAAGATGGCCACGAGACCTGCTAATGTAAACACTCCATTTTAACTAAGAACAAATTTACTGAATGTACTATATAATATACAGTTGAAAATTTCAATAAAAATACTAAAAAAAACTTACATTTATTTTTCTTTTCCCGGTATATAAATAATTTTGTTACTGTTTAATCAGTTTTTATTACATCGATTTATATTTTTATTTATCGTAATTGTAATTATAAAAATATTTTTCTTCCTTTCTTTATTTTTTATTTTCTTAGTATTACTGATATAATTACATTTGTTTTTTCGTTAATTTAGCCTTTATACAGACCGTCTCATTGTGGATCGAAACATAGGTCACTCACTGATAGATAGTTGTAAACTTGTTTTTGTTTACCACAGCCCTGACCATATTCTAACTCACATAGAGTGAATCAACCATATACAACTAAACTAAATAAAAATGATCCTGAAATATTAGTGGGATAGTGCAGTTTTCGTATATGGCGACACAAGAAGCATTTGGCTCTACTGCGCGGAGTATAACAATCTATACATCCGTGCTCAGAGATAATTAACCAATACTCACAAGAAGGTGGCTCCTCCAAGTCCAATAGCGAGCAAGATATTAATGCCCAAAGTTGGAGCGCTATGGGATATCGCTTAGGGCACTAAGTGGTCATTGTGGTCTATATAGCCCTGCTGGGATTAACAGCGATAAGCTGAAAACCATCTTCCGCGATCTACTGGCCCTAAACTGTTTTAATGATCGACTACTATCAAATATCTCTCAAAGCTATATATCTTAGAGGTTTATTTATGAATACAACTTTATATTATATTTATATTATGAGGTGTAGATAGTTTACCGTAGATTAATAAACAAAAAATTATTTTGACCTGACTTTCAGGTCTTCATCAGAGAGTATCGACAGAGATTCTGGCTAAACTGAGTTTAGAAGTTGGAGTTTGCGCTGTAGAATACTTAATAATGCTAAAACAAATAGATAAGTCAGTCTACTTCATCTGGGCCCCCGGATACGTTGGTATTACAGGAAATGAGATGGCCGATAAAGCTGCTAGAGAAGCGTTAGTCCTCCCAGGTAGAACCGCAATCTTAACGGCACAGGAACTTGCTCGCCCTTTAAAGGAATGTATTAATAAAAGATGGCAGGCAATGTGGGATGAAATTCCATTCAGTAAGTAGAAATCTATAAAGAAAGATGTAAAGTCCTGGATTACATAAACCCGAAGTAGACGCCGCGTAGAAGCAGTAATCACCCGACTCAGAATAGGACATACCCGACTGACACACATCCATCTCATAACAGGAGAGGCACCCCCAAAATGTTCAAAATGTAATAATAATCTGACCGTCAAACACATTTTTGAAGAATGTAATCACCACAAATTAACTCTGAACCAGTTAGGGATGCCAACAAATGTTCCAATGGTGCTGAGAAACGACGAATCCGTAATAGAAAGAGTCATTAAATTCATCCATAAGTCTAACTTAATAATCAGCATTTAATTATTATAATTATCTATTTATCTTGCCATATTTTAAAAATTAGAATAGCTACTTATCTGCTTTTCATCATCCTTTCCACTATCGTTACGATTATTAAACAAATTATAATTGCCTAGCTAGATAATATTTCAAATCTCACGGAAATGAGTCCCACTGGTGCGGATCAGCACACCATACCAAAGCTATGACTATGGAACAACTATGCCTTTCCAAAACCGACAACTAATGGGCGTTGATGACAAACACCCTTTCAAAACTAACAAACAAACAAACAACAGAATCTCTGCTGCAGTTCCCTTATGAAGAGCTGAAATCGAAATGAAAACGTCGGCACAAATAAATAATTTTTTGTTTATTTTTTGCTGACCGCACCCTCAAACCATTTTCTCCACTTATATTTATAACATTTTTTCCTGGAATAAATTTATAAAGCTTTGGAAGAGAAAATCGTTTTATAATCCATCTGGGATCTCCTGAGTTCCAAATGTTTCCTCTACAACTAAAAAAGAAGCTTGGTTCGGGATTTCCTACACTGAGTGTAAATAGTTCACTTAAGTATGCCAGAGATTTTGAGATGTTCGTACATCAAAAATCCTTTTTTTTTTTCATTTACTTCAATATTTGCTTTTTTTTTCTTCTTGCCCTCCTTTTTTTAATTATCATTTTATATCATATTCTGAAGATTATTGAAATAATAGTGACCACTAATTTACAGAGATAAAAAGTGGAGAACAGACCCCATTAACAATCGATAAGAGATGGTATCGATGAAGATCCCAATTGTTGCTAATGGTTTTAATTTCCTCTATAGCGAGTGGGGGCCTCAACGCCCCCATCCCCTCCACTCTATTACTGCCTTCTTCTCTCATAATTAGTTCCAAAAATTCCCATTAGCTCTAATCAATTATTCTCCTTTTACTCCCAGATCGTCATTTAAAAGTCGGGAAGAAACTAAAGGGACTTCAGTAAATGAAGTTAAGCCAATGGATAAAATAAATCAACGAGTTTCAGGGGTAAAATGTATTTGTAAATTATAATTTGGTATAAAAAATATAACAACTGTATTTTATGTAAGAGAAATTCAGGTTTATAATTGGGAAACAGTTTTAACCGAATAATTGATCCAACTTGATACCAGACTATAAAACAATTAATTATTTAAGAAATAAATAATAAGTAAAGAAAGAAATTATATTCACGTTAACATTGAAATATCTCAAGGCTGGAAATGCAAATGTTTCAAAATTGTCATAATATTGGTACTACAACTAAATTAGGATTAATTTTCATGATATTATATTTCATCTTTCACTGTTTTTAATCTACTACCATCTAATTCCACGATTATCAATCAATTTAATTTTTTTTACTATTCAATTATCAGTTATCAATTTTTTATCATTTATGATACAATTCAATATTTTGTATAATTCCAAATTTGTTTGTATACTATTCCTTTTCAATTGTATGTTTCTCTAAATGTTGTTGTTATCTCTTTTGTTGTATAGCCCTGATGAAGACCTGAAACTCAGGTCGAAACGTCGGCATAAAATAAATATATATGGTTTTGTTTATTTATGTTGTTCTTTGCTGACCACACCCCCCGACAAACTTCTCCAATGAATAATTTTCATTTGTATTTATAGAAAAAATAAGAAAAGGAAAAACTAACAGCAAAATGACAATACATTTCTTAGTAAAATTTATGTCACAGAATAAAATAATATGAATAAAGAAAGTCGTTCATAAACAGCTTAATTTTCCAGTACAAGTAGAATGTGATTATAGCGGTCGTATTATATCACTACATAAAAAATAACTATAGTGAACAGAAAATTATTACGAAAACAAGTAATGATCTCATAATTTTTACTAATACGTGCTATCTGTAAATATCAACAGCCTCAAGTTTCAATTTTTTTTTTTCAATATTTACTTGCAAGATTTTCAGATGTATTTTATACATTTTCTTTCATCACTATCTATGTATAAACATGGCTAGTTATTTTCTAATCATACTGTAATTCTTTTTATGCATTATAGTTGTTATCTTGTGTTCTTAGCCCTGATAAAGGCTAAGAATTCAGGCCGAAACGTTGGTACTAAAAAGTTTCTACTTAAATGTGTTCTTCACTAACCGGACCTCCACTCGTCGTCTTCTTATTTATATTTATTCACAGTAAACTATTAATTCATAATTAAACCTTTAAAATGATCCTTGGAAAAATTTCTGCGTTACATACTTTATTTATTAAAAACAATTCAGCACTCACTAATCAAAGTCTTCCTAACTCAATTCAAGGGACTTTCCCTTTTATTTATTACCTTCTAACGAGTGTAATATTTCACACTATATTTTGCAAGAGTAAGAAGAGCCAAAGTGATAGTTGTGTAAAGATTAATAACCCTAAGAGAGCCTTGAGTATCGCCATTATGCTATCACCGCTTGCAGCAAGACATTACCGCCTCCAAGTATAAGAGCTGACAGTGATGGATGCCCCAGAGACACAAGAGCTGATTGGAACTTCATTATCTCCCGAGTGCAGCTCATTGAGGCTCCTATCCATGCGTGCTCGATCATCGAGATAGTCTCCGAGTAAGTTGGACTACTTGTCACTATCTCTTTACCATACACTGAAACAAACATCGTTGTTGCACGTATTTCAGAAATTCTTACTGATAAACAAAAATTATTTAAATACTCAGGTTATTATGAGGAGAAGAGGCGTAAAATTTAACATTTATCACTCATTTTTCCACCTCTATACTATATAAAATGGTTTTATTGATCACCACGTAATATTTCATTTTATAAATTAAAATGCTGGGATAAAGTCTTGACATTTTTTTTCCTGCTTAGACTATATTGAAAAAATAATACAATCTGAACTGCAGAATATATGTAAATTATAGTTACATAATTAGAGCAACAATTAGCAAAATTAATTGAACAATATTATAATTTGTAAAACGGGAGTGGGTTCGCCGTTTGGCGTTTTGTTTCGTTTCTTTTCTGATATTATAACATGTAGTTTCAATAAAAAAAAATTATAAATAATAAGTTACTTCGAGAATGATAGTTGTTGCGTCCTAACTTATTTTAATAACTGATTACGTGACACATGGCTTCTATTTTGTTAAAAAAGACATACTCTGTTATTTTTTTTTTGTACTGCAGAAGTAATAGTTATTGTATATATAATATGTACTTCCCGATGCAGTATTAGTTGCTTGGGGTTTGGCTAACTCACTTGTTCTATTCTTTTCGTCATAGCGGACGGACTTCAATCTTGGTTCATCCTCCATGAATACAAGGAAAGCGGAATTTTTTCCAATCTACCTCCACGAGGACAAGAACAATCTACCCATAGTGGGGGCTACGCTAATCACTCACGGTGATATAAAGAATTTTTTCTTCTCTTTAGTTTAACTTTAATTGTTATGATAGTTAAAAGTTTTGGTTACATTCTGTTTTTTTCTAGTTTGTATGTTTTATATTTTGTTTTCAAAGGTTTACATACAGTTTATTATATTCAATTATTTAAAATAGAATATTAACAAAATTTCACATTACATTTTTTTTTTTTTACAATTATTACCCTTCACGGTTGGGCTAGCAAAAGTTCATTTTGAACCCATATCGGGCGTAACAATAGTGATAGTGGTAGTAAATATTCTTGAATATAATTTTTTTTTTTTTTTTTCAGAAAATAGTCAGATATTGTTCCAGAAAATTTGGATGGAAATAGACACTGGACTTACGTTGGGCAGTATATTCAGGATTTTATGGAATAGTACAGGCCGAATGTCAGGGCTTGATTTTATAAAGGCAACTATGTCGCCTGCCTAGTGCCAGGTCTGTCAAAACGGGTTACGGTCAAAGTTAATAAAAAGTAATCCGGGACATTTTGCACTCTCTGACACATTGTGAGATCCCACCCTTAAAAGGCGTTGAAATGAAAATTTTACCAATAGCTTTAATATTATCTCTATAACACTTATTGAATATGAGGATCGAATTCAACATTAAAAAATCAAATTGATACAACATTTGAATTCGTGATAGTATTTTAATTGGTAGCTCGTGCGGCAGAAGAAACAAATAATTGTGTTACAGTTTGAAAGGAGGGCCAGCCGAAATCCATGCTGAACGTTGAAAAAAAACAAAAAACTTAGAAATACTCTCTCAATCACAAAAATTTTAAAGAATAATAATAATAAAAAAAAAGAATACGTTAAGAAATTGATAAAATTATTGGTAATGTTGTAAATCAAATATTTGAAAATGGATTTCCAGTGATACGAGAAACAATTCAGGTAAAATCTCCAGAAATTAAAAAAATAAAACATCCCTGAAACGGAAATTAAGTTATAGCTGGTGTAGCAGAATGGTTATTAGGAATGATTTATGTCTTAGGGAGCACATAACTTTAGTTCAAAATATTCCGAATGAATTTAATGAAAATTAATAACATATAAAAGCCATATAATAAATTTTTAAAAAACAACATTCAATTTTTTTAATTGTTAAATTAATACAATAATGCCAATCAAATTACCCAATTCAATAAAAATAATGTACCACACATATTATATAAACTAATGATTACTAATTAATTTTTTCTCTGCAAAAATCATAAAACAAATCTTAGTCACCTTATATTGTAATAAATATAGTAATAGAGACTTCGATTTTATTCAATTGAGAATAAATCTCATTATAGTTCTCTCTTTTCATATATGATATTCAGACAGCTAAGAATTTTAGGGATTTTTTTTATTTAGAAAAATGTATGATTGTGCAACTATACATGAACCAGCAATGACTATTAAAATAATCTACTTTTAGTATATACTATTGTACTATTAAAACGCACGATTTATTCAAACCTTGACCTGAGCTTTTCAATTTCTATTTATTTTATGATGAACTTAAAATAAACAAAAGTTGAGAGGTTTGCAAATAGTAGGGATAGAACCATCATCTTTTGTATAAATGCGGCGAGTTGGTTTAAAATTTTTGAGTGGATGGCAAACACTAGTAATTCATGATGGAGGGAGAACAGTAAACAATTCGTTAACGGCCCGGCCCCTTCTCTACTCCCAAACCATCCGCCGCTACGGGACTATAATTTGCAATTTACATTTCGTTTCCTCTCTTATTATAGTTTTTCATAGCTTTATCTAATTATTTCATTTTGAGTACTCATTAGCTGTATTATTTCTCTTTCAGAATTAGTTAAAGTGGCTATGATATAATGCAAATAGCCGGCAAACTTCAGAAGCTGAAGAACCGATTTCACCATTAAAGCAGACAAGGAAAAATTATGAGATCCCAAGTTATATTTTAATCAAATGTTTTTTTTAATATGATTTATTGAGTAACTTTATTACATCCTTTATGTAAATAATATATACACAGATTTATTCTTTATTCGGCATCGCTGCTCAACTACATCAGCTTGCTAGAATACATAGCTTACTTATCCACCCATTATTGGATAAATATAAACTAACAGATGTTAATTAAAGATACAAGATACAATTTTTTATCTACTTTTTATTTTTTCAAACAATAATTGACTATTCCCTAAATACAATATATCTCAAATATTATCTTTTTTATTTTTAAATAATTTTCTTTCATTTTTATCCACCCTCTTCTAATCATACAACGATATATTACATTTTCCTTATTCATTCTATCTATTTTTTTTCCTCACCCCTATTTACACTATTCTTTCTAATCCACTCTCTCATACCTCCCCATTTCCGGTGATCCAAAACACACATTCAATCCGTTACACAATAAATAAAAATATGGAAATAAATTATAAAATAAAATAGCCACAGCAGTAGAACAATTATAAAGCAAATAAATAAGTAGGCAAAAACTAATAAATAAATTTTAAAAACATATAAATAAGTTTAGAAAAACTAATGAATAATTTTTTTTTTTTTAATATTTATTTATTGCTATTTACAACTATACATTATAATACATTTAGTAAATCTGATCGAAGTTAAATTGGAGTGTTACAGGCGTGTAGAGAAACTACCCATTGGTAGCACTCTAATGATGAATAAATTTAAAAACATGTAAATTATAACACATATAAATCAAGTTTGTAGAAAAACAACACAAGTAACCAGGTTAAAAAGTAGTTCAAATGTAAACAGTAAGCCATTTGGTAAATGAGAATAATATGCCTAAATTTCCATGAAAAATTTTATAGAAAACAAGTTCTCATCATCGTCTTTCTCAATTAATTGTTTTTAATCAGATCCATATTCTAAAATATTTATTACCATATCTTTGTTAAGCTAAAAAAACACAAATAGAATTTTTCTCAATGTGTTGTTCGAATCCAGAGAATTCTAGCTCCTTCAGGACTCAAAAGGAACTAGTAGGCTTTATTAAATTTCACTTTTAAAAAGAACAGTCAATTTCTTTAAATCTATATTTATGTAAAATATTGACACTTTATTTGTAGCATTTTCTGCTAATGAAAAGTTTACTTGTCTTCACGTTTTTTTATTTCAACATTTCCGAGTTGTGCCATATTTTAGGGAAAACGCGCTATTACTATAAATCTTTTTTTATTTCTGATTCTACACATATGAAGGTCACTGGTTCCTTTATTTAATGTCATACAGTTGTATGCCCAAAAACTGAAAATATTTTGAAATTTTGTAATTTTAATAAAAAAGTGGCTCTTTATATTAAATCAGAATTGGCAAAGTCGTTTTCGAGAAAATGGTAAACAAATTTAAAATCAGAGAAGGAAAGTGGTACTTTCGGAAAGCTGCTTTTAGAATAAAGTTTCTGTTACTTCTCACGTTGGTAGCTTATCTTAAAAACTTAATTACAATTTTGTAAGACTTTTCATACCTCAGCTAGGCTTTACGTACCTAGGCACAACACAGATACATGAACATCCACACAAAGCATTTTGTGAAACGTGATATAGACTCACAGAACCTTTTTAGTAAACATAGGAAACATAGTTTGGAGGACTAACCATCATTTTTTTTAAAATTTATTATTTAAGTGGAATGTGAATTTTATTTCCATTCGAGAAACCACAGTGTCTCACGGCTCATCAGCTGCTAGAATTCAAAAATAAAACTCTAAACCATTACAACAAATGAATGGGTCAGGGGTTCAGACTTCATGAGAAAGTACTAATTTTGGACTTCAAATAACAATAATCCTAAAACCACTTTTTTCATAACTTCTGATGAAATATTTGTTCAAAAAAATAAACTTGTGGTGTATTGTGTAGTAAGATTCGTCCATAACCATTAATATGACGTAAGTTGTTTTAATATCTTTCGGCTTGATAGTCAAGCCATTCTATTTGTCATCGTTTTAATAAGCAATGAAATATTTTCAAATTTCTTTTATTTATCACTATGTAATTAAAATTTGAATAGTTTTTAGGTACATTTACAAAGATATTTTTATGAGTTATAGAAAATTATAAGCAATTACTAAGTGTAGTGCTTCATTTTTCAAATTTTACTTTACGCAACTTCATATCGCTTTAAATTAGCTGTTATATATTTTATTTTTACTTTTAAAACCATCTTTACTTACCAAAAAATCTAAAACTACAATTATAAACAGTTCCGTAACTATATACTTGTTTTTGACTCATATCAAGAGAAGTAATAACCCTTGAAAGCGCAAACACACACTCTATATCAATTCCGACTTTGGTCAGTCCGTTATTCAAGGAAGTAAAATATTGATATTTGGAATAGAAGCCAGCAAATATTTGAAAAGGAGCCCTTAGCCTATGCAAATCAGTAGAGGGTGAACAGAACCCTTAGAAAAGAGACAAAGGACACGACTACCCTTTGCAGCGGCTCAAGGGAATGGATTTATGGTTGCTTTTCTTCTTGGTACGAGGTCTCCCACATTCCCTCTATCCCAACCACACAATTATTTTACGAGAGTGGTATCTGATTAAATCCTTTAACTACATGATATACAAGCTGTTTACATAATGGGCGAATGGAATGGTCAATAAACTATAAAATACTGAGGTCCTCAACAGTCCGCAGCTATAAAACCAGACCAAACAGTTGTATGCTTTTCTTCATAAACAGGACTCGGACATCGGATGCGGTGGAGGGGGGAAGGGGTGCTTTCCAGACGAAATAACATGTTTCTGTTCCTTCTTAGTTGTTTCTGGAGAAATCCACAAATTGTTCTGGCTTTTATAACATGTTGTCAACATTTCTTCTGAATATTTCATAGTCACATAAGAAAAATATTATATAATAAAACTTGTCTATGGGTTTCTGTAATCGGTACTAAGGTTGCTGTCAAAGAAAGAACTTGAATGTTTTGTTACTCTTAGTTCAATATTTTAACAATGCGCGGGGAGTTACCATCTACACAAAACCATTGGGGAAGCGTTTCAATAATCGAATATATTACAGATTTCCATGTTTCGTTAAAATCCTAACCGTCATGGCTCTGTCCTCTCCTGTAAATTACACGACAGGAAAATTAATGCATGAAGCTTAATTCAAATTATTGAAATTGAGAGTAAAGTGGCGAAGGTAAAAGCTAAAAGTAGTTGGAAAAGCTAAATTTTGAACTCCTGAAAATTTATTTAATTCAATCTATAGTAGATAAGAGAAGGTGGTTGGGGTGTGGTTAGTAAAGAACACAAATAATGACAAAATAAAACTACTACTTCTTTTGAATTATTTACTTTTTGTTCTCCACTGATTGCATCCCCAACCATCTTCTCCTCATATTCATTATAGATTTAATTAAATTAGGTAATAGAATTTAAAAATTGAATTTTTCACTTTATTTAAACTGAATTTCTCTCTGTTCCATATTTTTGTTTACACAGCTCCTTCATCCACTTATATTACTAACGCTCAAAGCGTTAATTCCCTTTGATTTGTTATGTTAATTTATCGCTTATTTCTAATAATTTTAAATTTAAATCATTTATTTTTAAATGGGTATTAACACATGTTAAAAAAAATATTTTCTGTGTTTGTTTAAGATATGTGAAGTGTTTTTGTTTTTTTACGTGTCGTCTATTATTACATCAGCATCGCAGACGACTAGTACAGCCTTAAGTCCACTTTCTTAGATTATCAACAGTCCAATACTAATAGCAGGTTATGAATTCTGGCCTATGCATACCAGTCGCATTTGCTATTACATGTAAACGAGCATTCTTCTTACGGCACTAACAATTATGGCGATCATCTGCTGTTCGTTCTAGCGACTCGCCCTACGCCCTACGTCATCAGTTAACAATCCACGCCGCGTAAACAATCCATTAAATTGTATTCCTATAGCATAGCTTTTTTTTATTAATATAAGTGAATCCTTGGGAAGGTGGTGTTTGTCTATTTTTCTATAGATGACCGACCTATTCTAACTATAGTAGGAGACCAAGTTTTTCATATGGTGAGACCGCCACTTAATGAATTAATGTTGAAACAATTCAACGTCCCGGCCTGATCCGAACCGGCGCTACCACAGATCTCAGACAGATAGACCAGCGGCTAAAAATCTGAGCTACGGCCGGCATAGTTTTTTATGTATCTTTTATAAAATATTATTCATAAACCAGTTTTTTATTTAATTAAATAATAT
>NW_027109684.1:695078-705642 GCF_000696795.3 Halyomorpha halys
CTACCTTACCTATATTGAACACGCATTGTCGAGACCTTCTGGTCAAGAGTACTTAACATTATCTATTGGAGGCAGATTTAACACAACCACCTCGAGTAAAATTATTATTATTATTTATTATAATATTAGTTTAATACACTAATGAGTTAAGCTAACCCGTTCTGTGCTAACGCCTCCTGTAATATCCTCGTTGTTGGAGAAGGCTTTATAGAGAAGAGGAGACGGCGGAAGGTAGAAGGTGGTGAATTAACCCCTAACATTTAATGCGGCCCTCGACGAACTAAAATTACGCGACTTTTCTCACCCCCGGTCGTGTCATAGAAAACTAATTAACTTTTGCAGTTAGGGCTACAGTTGCTTGTGGAACTTGGCAGGGCTCTATTGTCCTCGCCCGGTTTTATCTCTCCAGCCTTGTTTCAACCCCAAACGAAATTTAATAATAACTAACCCAAGTGAATTGTGCTTCTACTCAACACTTAATCCGTTTAGAAAGTGTAATTTCCTCGTTGCAACGGCCGTTATCGTTCCTATGATGATTTTGTGCTTTCATAAATTCCTAATTACTAGAATATGTAGATTAATAATACGTTTAAATTGAATTATTTTTCTTTTCATTTGATCATAATAGATGGGGAATATAAGACCCTCATCGCTTAAAGTTAATACTATTTTGTAGAAGTATAGGATCGGCATACTATAAATGCACTGATATGCTTTAATTAATATCTATAAACCCTAGAAGATATAAATCAGTTTTTAAATAAAGATTTTTTATTATTATTTTCGAGGCTAGTAGTTTTATTATAATAACAAAAAATATTCAACTTTCTTTAATAAAATATATTACATGTCCAACGTTTCAGCCGATCCGACCATCATCAAGGACATTCTAATAATTATTAGACATAAGGCCATTCTAATAAAACTGCAGCTGTAATTATAACATAGATTACTAACGATATTAACAACATTATTAATTATGATTTGAATACATTAATTATAATATTACAGCCTAAAATGTATCTCCCTTATTGGTTGAGTTTAAAAGTTTATTTTGACTATGTTAAATTGACATGGTCATAATAGTTTGCAAAGGTTTATAAATCATTGCGAGGCTATGATACTATAACTAAGATATAATTAATAATAAGTTATAATTAAAGATATTATTTTATTAGATTGTCCTTGATGATGGCTGATCTGCCAAAACATTGGATATATTTTAATAAAGAAAGTTGAGACCTTTTGTTCTTATTAATAAAGATTCCTTCATAATGTATGATTTAAATAGGAAAAAAATAATTATATCATTTCTGGATAGAACATATTAAAGATTAAATTTTATGACAATAAAGGTATAAAAATTACAACAATATATAACGTTATGCATAGGAGAAATATGTGACGTAAGATATATGATAGCTTGAAGATAAGCAAGCATATCTCGAAACGTCCCATTATAATAAAGATTTTTAAAAGTGGGAAGGGACGAAACGTTTCCTTGAAATAATATAAGAGTTATGTAATGATTTTAACACCTAAAATTCATATAAAGTGCGTAAATATAATATATAGTTGGGAGAGGTATTACCTACTTCAGAGAAAATAAAACAGAAAAATAATATTTAAACATTTTTAAAGAATAAAAGGATTTTTCTTTTCAGAAACCTGTGAACTTTTTTTTTGCTGTGTGAATAATTTATAGAGTTGGGGGTTTGTCACTAAAGGAAGGGAGTGAGTGAGAGAGACTGGGCCGTTCTGGCCAAACTCCAAGTAGGCCTACCCAACTTAAGCTTTGCAAAATTAGTTCAAATTCCACCATCTGTATAATGGGAATTATGTAGTGAGCAGAGATATGGATTTGGTACAGCCCAGATCCACTCTCCCTTAAACTAATAATTAACATGATTAAATCTTGAGTTTTTATTTTAACCGTTTATTTTAATTTGTAAAATAAAGTAACAAGCTAAAGTAACGGAAGCTCGCAGGCTAAAAATTAAAGAAAACTTAAAAGTTGATTTATAACTTAATTTTTTTTTATTTGATTAATTATTATACACTAAAATGTATAGAATATAAATTCAGATTAATATATAAAAAAAATTAATTAAACTTGTTTGGTAACTGGTGTATTCGACATAACTGATAACTCTCAACTACAAATGACTGGTACAACTTTTGGATTAACAATTGTTAGGGCCACAGGCTGGTTGTCCTAAGGACGCCCTTACACTATGCTCAGATTAAGCTGGGTTCTACGGATTCTTAATTTGAGGCTTTAAATACTGTGTTGGTAGAGGATAAAAATAGAAATAGAAAATTTAAATATTCCTGTAAATGGGTGAGATAATAAAGATAAAATAATAGGTACATGAGAGAGAGAGAAAAAAAGGGAAAATGTGAACATGCACTATGGTTGATAAAATAAATAATAATGTAAAACAATATTTAATATAATAATAAATAATATAGAAGATAGAAGAAAATATAAAAATATATAAAATAGGAAAATGATAAATGATAAAAAAGAAAAAAAAAAACATAAGAAAACTTCTTTGAAAGATAAAAATATATTGAACTAATAGAAGAAAAATGTAATGAGAAAAAAATGAAAATTAAAAGATTCTTGTTGTTTAAAGAATTTTTAAAAAAATAACCTAAAGGGCTCACGTTAAAAAAAAAAATAATAATAATAATAAATAATAATCGTAGATACTATTTCAATATTGTACAAAGTAATTAAAAATTAGTACAAGTTGATTGTTATCGCTATTATAATATGGGTTATAGAAACAGAAAGATATGATACTTGCTTTTGTAAACACGTACAGATTAAAAGAGATAAAAGTTTGGTAGGTGCATTGTTGAAGATGATAGAGAGGTAACACAGGTGAAACAGACTAAAGGTAGGTAGACAAACTGATAGGTGAAGAAAGAAGAAATAAAAAGATACACTGCACACGCTCTACTAGGTAAAATGAACAGACACTCCTATCTATAATCCAAAGAGGTTGCCAGTGCAGTAGGTAAAGAATTACCTCTGTAAACAGTAACTTACTTTTAAAGTAAAAATTAAAACTTATTTATTTGTTCTTCTTACAATATTTTTTTAAAAAATAATACAATCTGAACTACAAATGTTAATTACAGTTATACAACTTGAATAGTAAAATAAAATGATATTACCATTTTATCATATAAATATATAAAGAATACAATTGCGCTACTATTATATAATTTTATATTAAAAGATGTGAAATTAATGTGGTTCATAAAGTATTTTCCTCATTCTTCTTTGATAATAATAATAAAAGAAGCCATTTTAATAATAAAATCTTACTAAAAAAATTAAATTAAAGTTGTTTATAACAAACTTGATTATCAATTTAAATGGTGAAAAGATTAAATTGAGAAAATGAATTGAGTGGACAGTGAGTTAGAAATAGATGAAGAAATCAATGGAACTGGATACTAGAAAAGGATCATATAGCGGGCTGAGGGAACGTGGCTTTGGCTAGAATACTACTCCCTAATGCCCCTATTACCGATCCTCACTACAGCCCTAATGCCCTGCACGCCACTCTGTATAACCAACACCCCTCCTCCTACCTCTCTTCTTTTCTTATTCCTTTCAACAGGTTCACACCTTCCTCACAGTTCACTGTTGAAGAACAGGACAGAACGTGCTTGTCGGCCATTAGCTTTGGGAGACTGGTGGTTAACTTCTGCACTGCGGCCTACTTCTATTCTTCTTTACTTCACAAGGCTGGCTGGCTACTCTATTTTCCCAGCAGTTATTTATATACTTTTTACTTCCCTTCTTCTACTGTATTTACCTATTTCTTACAAAATATACATAGCAAATATATTAAGTAAATATTTTTACTTCTCACCTCCCGGCAGTTTCCAATCCTTTTCAAATAATAAATCTTTGGATAAATATAATAATCGAGAACTGTTTTAATTTAACGATTAATTGTCCAGGACCAATATATTTTTATAAATTCTGAAAGGACTTTATCAATGTGGTAATCAGGAGAAAAAAAAATTTAAAAAAATTTTTTTTCCACTATTTGTTTTTTTTTAAAGAATTAATTTATTGATATTTACAACTGTATACATACATACACATCAAGTAAATTTGCTGTAAGTGATATAGGGTGTTTTTTTAAGCCCGATAGAACTTGAAATTGTAAAAAATAACACAAAAAATTAAATTGTAATCAAAATTTTTTTTTTATTCGAAAGATCAATACGTGACATTAACATTTGAAAATGATTTCGGGCATATGGGCACCGCGGCTGTTCTTGACGAAGCGCATTCTGTAAAATTGTGTTCAGCGATGAGGCGCATTTTTGGCTTAACGGGTTTGTTAATAAGCAAAATTGCCGCATATGGTCGTGCGATTTGACACCTCTCGATTATTTCCTGTGGGGCTACGTGAAGTCACTGGTTTATGCTGATAAACCAGCAACAATTGACGCCTTGGAGGCCAGCATTGTTCGTGTTATTCGTGACATACGGCCAGCAGTGCTCGAAAAAGTGGCCCAAAATTGGACGTCCAGAATGCGCTTCGTCAAGAACAGCCGCGGTGCCCATATGCCCGAAATCATTTTCAAATGTTAATGTCACGTATTGATCTTTCGAATAAAAAAAAATTTTGATTACAATTTAATTTTTTGTGTTATTTTTTACAATTTCAAGTTCTATCGGGCTTAAAAAAACACCCTATATTATGACATGTGGAGAATCTACCCATTGATAGAACTCCAAAAACAGTTCTAAAGTCGAAGATCTCGAGGCCATCTTCTTTTCAGACGTCTAGGAGGATTATTAGGTAGTGACGGAGAAGCCAGGTTAGAAACAAGTTCGTTTGGATGGTTGGGAAGTTTATTATGGAAGGATTGATATCTGGTTCTGACCAAAGCGGCAACATAGGGGCCATTGAGGTCCTGATGGATGATTTGATTTGTGACAAAGTAAGGAGCATTAAGGATTTTACGAAGGATTTTGGACTGTAAGGATTCGAGAGGAATTAGATGGTTTTATAAAATTTATATGGTCTTATAAAATAAAAATTATTATTTATATACTATATTGTTAGTTTACTAAAATTTGCTAATGAATATTATTAAAATTTATTAAAAAGACACTATATTTATTAATAAATTCATAATAATTCATATATACAGGAATTAAACATAATGAAAAAACAAAATACAACATAAGAGCATTTAAAAAAATAATATTTAGACAATTGAAATTGGCCAACAAATTATGGAAAAATAATTAAAATCACAAAATATGGCTATATATAAACATTTAATTAGAGGACTTGTAATTCTCGCACGTACTTGTTTAGGAATATAAATATTGGTTTTAGTGCCTCCCTATAATGATAATTTCATCCAAAAATGGTTGTAGAACGGGGAGATCTGGTCTAACCAAATTATCCTATAAACATATTAGGTTTCTAATATTATAATGTATTTATTCACGAATTATTAACCAACCTGTAGTACAACAGATATAGCATAGGTTTTTGGATAGAACTTTTATAATTTTTAACATAGTGAAAATCTAGAAAAATCTTAGCGTGCCAAAAGGATTTTGGTGGCAACCACCTAGTATTATTTATAATGCAAAAAATGATTCTATGATAATAATTTAAAGAAAATTTTCGTATTAAGAATAATTATGATATTTTTTTTATATAAATATATAAATGATGGCCAAACAACATTTTTAACTTACATTACTTGAGTTAATTTTACTTCTGGATTTTTATATTCCTTTATTTTAATAGGTGTATAAACAACCACATTACAAAGAGTAATAAAAACATTAAAAAATTAGCATTTATGGCTTTGACGAGAAAGAGTGTCTTTTGTTACTGATTTGTACGCACATGTAATCGCAACCCTTCTTAGAGCAGCTGCTTAACCTGTTTATTACAGCCAAATGTCCCAAGTGTTAATTCCTTTCAATAAAATCGACTATTGTTCGCGTTATGCGTTCATTAATAAACAACATAGAGAGCTGTCATGAGACTTGGCTCTCTCATTTCTCTATCGACACATCTTTGTTCCAATTCTTCTTGCTATACCATTTGTATATAGTAGCCTGTAGATAGTAATTGTACATGGTATCTCACAGAGTCTGTATCTTTTCTCTTCATAAAAATAAAGTATATCTTAAACTAATCAGCGGTTTTATTTTTGTAACTGAGAACTATTGCATAAACGGAGCTCAATCAGGGCAAAAGGTTAAACAACGTAAAATAAAGGTTAAAAAAATATAACCTTTTTTTCATACGGTTTTAAGCTATCTAACTTAAAAGTTATTGAGAACTGAAAAAATACAATAATAAATTATTAAGCGAAAATTATTCAAAATAAAAAATCAAACAAAACAAAGATTTACTGAAAAGTAACGAAAAGAAGCAGAAATGAAAATATCGAATAAACGTTACATATGAAGCAATTCATTTTAAATTTGGTCCTTATGAGGGAGGATCCCTTTAAAGTACCTAAACCGATTATACATAACAGGCTTACGATCTTATTAATTATTAAATACAAAAGTATTCTTTGAGACTTTTTTATTTGTTTTGTTCCTTAATGTAAAGATTAAAGATGAGAAGATTACGTTAAATGGGCAAGTGTTGGGACCGGCCACTACCATCAGTCTAGCAACGGGTTGATATACTGCCCTCATAGAAATGGCTTCTACAGCTTAGCCCACTCACCCCTCAATTTATCTTAGAGCTTATCTCCAAACCATCGCATAATTTTTCCTTTTATATTTTTTTATTTGTTTTTTCCTCCCATTTAAATTAGAAATTAAATCGAAATGCTAATGCTATGCTAAGATAAGGATGTATCTATTTATTTTACACAATTTATAGGCACACGAAAGTGTTAAAAACTAGGGAGGGAGAGACAAATAGTAAAGCAAAGTGTTTTACAAGCTGCAGAAAAATTTAATATCGACCATAACATTTTTTTTTAAGAGTTATTAATAAAAAGGGGGAAAAATAAATGAGACCTTTATTATATGACTAAGAATGACGGTAAAAAAATAATACAAGTTCAAATTTCAAAATGCTCTACAAAGTATGAAAACAACATTTTTTTTTTTTTTGCTTTTTTTCATTCTACATTTTTATTTTAAATTTTCGTTATAGGTGTTTATTTTATTTTAAGAGATCTTCCTTAGCTGTAATAATTACTTGTTTTTTAGATATTTAAATGCAGAAACAACAGCCCGTAGAGATTATTCTACCTAGCAACAAGACAAGTTTCTACGATTTAGTATCAGTGGTTCTTTCGCCTTTGTGTAGTCCACCAGATATTGTTACCAGATCTTTCTGCGTAAATTATTATTAGAGCGTTTGAATAATTATAGTTGAAAACATCTTTTCTGACCTTTCGAAGCGGATAATGTTCTCTTCAGGACCCGCGCTGACCCATCGGATCTCGTCCAGCAGTGTTTTATTTCATATTTACTAATTTTGTTTATTCTTTCATTTCATTTTATTTTATCTGGAAGGGCTGCTTTATTCTAATTTAAGGTTTTATTTTGATTTTAGTTTATGCTTTCAATTGTTAGCTTAACAAAAGAAATGTTTATAATCCGAGCAAGCTTATTGTTTGTTTTTATTTGTTCTTTTTAAAGCTTTCTTCCAGAAAGATATCGTCAATTTGAAGTGGCTTTAAAATTTATAATAATAATCATAATAAAGGCTTAGCGAACCCGAAGGTTCGAAGCCGATATCACCAATTACTCTCTACAAAGATCTGTTCAGTGACGCACCTCCAAAATCAAATCTGTTAAATCATGACCGATCGAATCAAAGTGCGTAACCGAAACGTTTGATAAGGTACGAATCGGTTTCAATCATTATTCTAAAAAGATGGAGGTTCAAACGGGTTTAAAACAAGGCTATTCTTTAAAATCGGTCTTATTTAACTTAAACTAACTTATTAAAATCGCGATGTGTACTCTAAAAGGTTTAACTTTAGAGTGTAAAATAACGGTGCTTAGGTGTGCTAATGATTTGGCATTATAGGGTGAGGACAAGGAATTTATAGAAATATATACAACTACGATGATAAACTGAAGTAAAGAACTAGGTCTCGAAATAAATATGGATGAAACAAAATACATGGTAAGTAGCAGAAACGGGAGCGATTTCGGTGATTAGATGTAAGAGGAGATACATTTAAAACAGGAAGATACGATTGAATATTTATATATAGGGAGATGGTCAGGGTTGCGGTCAAAAGAGAAACAAAAATAGTTTACAACTATTTATATTCCAACGTTTCGCCCCACTTTTTTTTTTTTTTTTTTTTTTGTTTTTTTTTGTTTTATATACATCTCCTATACTTTTTTAGCTTTATATTTTACGTATTTTTGTATGAAACTATTGCTCTTGCCTTTGTTATTTTTTTTTTCATTGTATTTTTGTATTTTTTATTATTTTTGTATTTTTATTTCTATCATTTTATCTTAACATAGTTTCATTTTGTATCTTTTTAGCCCTGATGAAGCCCTGCAAAGTGGGGCGAAACGTTGGAATATAAATATTTGTAAACTATTTTTGTTTCTCTTTTGACCGCAACCCTGACCATCTCCCTATATATCAATTTTTACGGTCAACTATACATACATGTATAGAATATGATTGAATATTTAGTTTCTACGATAACTAGAAAAAACGTAATTGATGGGGAAATAACAATAGCGAGATCAAAGGATGAAAATGCTACTTACTTTTTCAATCTCGAAATTGCTTGGATCTTCCTTTTGTCCAGCAACTTGAAAATTAAAATTTACGAATCTATTCTTCCCAATGTTCTTTATGGATGCGAAACGTGGCCTCTTACACTAAGGGAAGAATCGCGACCTAAGGTTTTTGAAAATAAAGTATTACGTAAAATATTCGGAACAAAAAAAAGATGAATTAACGGGAGACTTTAGAAGACTACACAACCCTGAATTAAGGGAACTGCACCCCGCAAATATAAGTCAGGTTATAGCAAACTCTCCATCTCTTCAATCCCGATATCTCAATATCTCCAAAATATTGTATTTTTTATCTCTAATTGTATCTATGAACAATAGATACCAAGAATTTTGTTTCCACTACACTTAAAAATTTTATCTATTTCAAACAGTTTTCTAGAAATTATTAGCTATCGGGTTGTACTTTTTTACTTTGTTGTTTAGGTATATTGGTCTTTATACAAATATAAACAATGTTTTATAAATATATTTTGTTAGCGTTTATAAATGAAAGCCCTAATTCACTGGATCATCCATCATTAGTTATAAAGTTTATTATAAATTACGGAGCTAAAATTGGACACAGGTGTTTCTAGGGAACTAATTAAGAGTATAAAAGATACTCGGTTCCTAAGTTTTGCGAAAAGGTTTCAATTTGGGGAAATATTTTGTTATATCTAATTATCCTGCCCCCCCCTCCCCAAAAAAATTAAACAATACAAATGTTTCTTTACTCTTCTTGAATATTAAATACAATATTATTTCTGTCTCTCCCTCTTTCTCTTTTTTAACTTACACAGGTTTCACTTTCAAATCATTAGAAAAATAATTATATTGTTTAAATTAGTAAAATGATTATATTGTTTAAATTATTAAAATAATCATAATATTTCAAACATTAAAATAGATGTATTGTTTTAATCATTAATATAATCATATTCTTTTAATTATTAAAATAATAATATTGTTTTAATTATTAAAATAATCATATTGGTTTAGTTATTAAAATAATCACATTGCTTTAATTGTTAAAATAATCACATTGTTTTAATTGTTAAAATAATCATTAAAATATAATATAAAATAAAATCATCATATTTTTTTAATTATCAGAATAATCATATTTTTTAATTCTTAAAATAATCATATTCTTTTGGGATATTGATATTATTTGAGGATATTGTTGCTATATTTGTTGCTGGGATATTGTTTTTGTTGTTATTGTTTGAGAATATTTGTTATTGGGATATTGTTTGGGAATATTTAAGTCCCACTTAAAAAAAAAATGGTTTACAAGGATCATCATGTTGGCTCTAATATCGATCTCGGAAAACATTTCGTCTTTTTAGACATGATGAAATAATGATGTTCCAATGTTTTGCAGTTGCTCTACATAAGCAATATAATCCTGCTTAACATGTCTGTCCAAACCGATATTACATTGAAACATATCTTAACTTTATTTTCACATATCGTTTTAGAAAAACGTTCAGACCATGAAAATTAATAACAGTTATTTTAATTAGTTAGAACAGGCTTAATATTTTTCAGAAAAAAAAGACAATGTGGTGAACAAATAAAACCTCGTGCCTTAGAATTTGCTATGTATTGACAATCCGGGGTATTATTAAGGTGTTAGGTCGTCATCTGCCCCTATACCTGGTCAGGGTATCCTTCTGGGAAGCTTTTAGCATCCTCGGATATGAAAACATCTGTATTAAGTTTGTCACATTACCAGAGGCCCCTGAGAAAATTAGATTGGCTAACCTTTAA
>NW_027109684.1:707062-713407 GCF_000696795.3 Halyomorpha halys
GAGCTTGGTTAGTTTTGTTATAACTAAATTTAATATACAATTGTAACAGAGATATTAATTTAATTGAAATTATTGTAAATGCCTGTTCTGATTGTCTAGCAACAACACGCCCTGAGATTAAGAGTCTCTCTCTTTCTTTTTATATAATAAAATTAAGAGTCTTTTTATATTATACAAGTTAAATATAATTCTATTATCCATTTGATATTAGTGTTTTTAATTGGAACCCAAGTATCTCTTATATTTGAAGAAAGTTTAAAAAAACTATTCAGATTCCATTTATTTTATTTTTAAATATTTTAAAATTATTACAATATATACGGATTGATTTTATTTCTTGAATCTACGAGAATGTCCAGTTTTAAATAACTTTTTGGTTCAATTATTCCACTATAAGCAATAGGATTTCTGAGGTGTATATTGGCAGAAATACAGATGCTTGTGGATTGAACATAATCCAGATGTGGATTATAGGCATCAAGTGACACCAAGCGCCTTGCATTCACAATGACAGCAAGTCCCCATGTAATTGCTACGTGTCACGAAACGTTAAGCCATCCAATGGCATAGGTGACATCGTCTCTTAAAAGCAATGTCAGAGGTAACCGAAGTCATGAGTTATTTGTTAAACATTTCTCATTTAGAACAGTTATTCTGTTTTTCTTGTATACATTTTAAATAATTATTAAGATTTTTTTATCTATTAAAATTTAGAATTATACACAAACATTTAAATTAAATGTCAAATGAGAATATACAAATTATAATAGGTCATAAAGAAAGTACCCAGTGGAACATCTAAATGATTATTTTAATTATTAACAACAATATTGTTTGTATTTTTAGTGAAATTCATTTTGTATAATCAAATACCAATAAAAAAGAAAGGAAAAAAACGTTAAGCATCCCTTTTTTAATAGAAAGTTATATAAAAAAAATTGTAGCGTTGTTAGGACTGGCCGACTGAAGGGAAACATCTGGAAATGAAATAGTGTATTAAAATTGTATTAACAATAATCATACGTTCCCTCTAATAATTAAAGAAAGAACCTATAAGTTCTAGAATAATAATACAACAGTCAATTCTAGAAGGAAAACTTTTATTCTGTAATAGAAGATTACGATGTTAATCTGCTCTAAGCTCCTACTACCCAGCTACAATATAAACATTTTCCTGCTAGAATTGCCATCGTTGGTCCCCCACCACTTCCGTTTCACCTCACTCAAAAAAGCAGTTTACTTCCGTATAATGTATAATAATGTTTTACACGAAATGAAACGGAAGTGCTATGAGGGAGGGGGGCAAACCAATCAATTCTAACACGAAAAATTTTATATTGTAATAGGAGAGCAGGATTTGACACAAGATCGCCAATTCTGGTAACGTCAGTCCGATTGAGTGAGCTCCTTTAAGCTTTGAATCTCCTAGTATAATAATAAAAGTTTTCCCGCTATATTTAGGAAATCGCTGTTTTATTCTAAATTTTATTACTATTCTGAAGTATAATTCTCTTGATGGTGAGCTATAATTCAAAATTTTATCTTAACGCTAAGATATAGATAAGATTTGAGGTAAAATATCTTGAAAATGAAAATCGAAGTTGGATACAGTAAGTAAGTGAGTGAAATGTTTAGTATTCAATACTCTTTATAATGAGCTAATTATAATTCAAAATACTATCTTGATTCTACACCGAGTAGAATTACCGACAAAAATCACATTGTTAGGAAAAAACATTACAGTAATACGTTTAAACATTTATTATTGTCTAGGTAAACATAGCAAGTTATGTTTGTTTGTTTAGCCATGTTCCTGTCCTAAATACTTTTATATTGCTAAGGTAAATTAAGTTCAAATAATTTTTATTTTTAAAGTAAACTTAGTCTTAACAATAAATAGATTTTCTACAGGATAGATTACTTTTAAAAATAATAAAATCACCAACGAATACTACAATAATGGACGCAGTATTTGTAAGACATGTAGAGAACATAGTTGACATTCATTATTTTAGCCATTAAACTATAATTTGACGAATGAATAATATAATTAAATAAAACAGTATTAAAAACTATAATTAAATAATAAAATAAAATAAATGAAAATGTTATTGTGTTTTTGTAAAATAAATATCGTTACTAATTAAATTTAAATAATTAAATCTCTTCTTTCGTAGAGTCCCAAGGCAACCTCTTTTTTTTTATTCCGTCAATTTCCAGTTGTTAATGCACGAAGGTCATCTTTCTCGAGGATTTTATATCTTTCTTTTAATCCCCACTAAGTTAATTTGTAACTTTTTTCATTATTTTATTTTTATCAACTTAGTTCCCAACTAGATCATTTTAAGTTATGAGTTCATAATTATTCTTTTCTGGGGGAATCGCACTATTAGATTAGTGAGAACTAGGAGTTCATATCCATTTTTGGCCAAATCTACTTTTAACGCCTGGATGGGTAATTTTATTAATGATAAATAAAGCATAAAGGATTGATAATTAATATAAAATACTCGATCATTATAGATATATGCATTGATACTATAAACACAAATAATTTTAACAATAAGAATGTACAAAATTGAAAAATAAAACAGGATTAAATACGTAAGTCAGTAAGAGAATTTAAGGTGCCCCGAGGCGCATTCTATTGGTTTTCTCGTCAACTCCCCCTAGGTCCAAGTCGTAAACCCAAACTCTGTTCGTTATTCGAATCGAGACCCATAAAGGCCAATCAACACAAAAAATAAATTATTGCAGTAAAGGATGGGTATGCATTGAAGGTTTATTTCAATTGATACTTCATTGTTCATCTAAAGCGTTCATTAAAGCTCAAACAAATATCAAATATCACGAGCAAAACACATTGATTAAAATGAAAGTATAGCTTGTATAGTTGCTTCTTTTTTTTTTT
Source organism: Halyomorpha halys (assembly GCF_000696795.3). Taxonomy (NCBI): domain Eukaryota; kingdom Metazoa; phylum Arthropoda; class Insecta; order Hemiptera; family Pentatomidae; genus Halyomorpha; species Halyomorpha halys. The sequence continues at coordinate 709,974 of NW_027109684.1, forward strand.
TTTTACAAGGCAATTTTTCATCATTCGTATAAAAGTATTTAAACCTATTTTAATGTTTTCATATGTCGTATCTACAAATTACATTAAAACAATTAAAAGCTAATTTGACAATGAACTATATTAAAAAAACCTAATAAATGACTTATTAACGATTTATATTTATTGAAGAATGTTTATATAGAAAGCGGGGTGGCTCAGTGGTAAGGTAAGGTACTGTGCTACTAACGTAAAGGACCCGGGTTTGAATCCTGTTGTGACAGATAATTATTTATTCTGTTATCGTAACCGTTAGTCAACCCTGTAGGTTTGGGAGCAATCCAGCATCAAAAGTGAGTATCCCTAATTGGGGAAAAATCTGGCGGTAAAGATTTATTTTTATATACACAAAAAACATAAATTATTACAACTAGACACCGAAACAATTAATAATTTTATAAAAATGTCTACTTTTACTTTATTGGGATGAATTTATAATGGTAAAAAAAAGAAAAAAGCTATTATCCTTTCACATTTTTGACACACAGATTAAAAATAACAGTTATAATAAAACTGTTATTTTAAAAGTTTAAATAATAAAAAAATTATAAAACTATTCCACCAAACTAAATATAAACGTTATTTTCATTTTTTTTTGTTTAGAATTAAAGACAGTTTATTTTACCTTCTTGCCCTAATACCACAGTATAACGTCGGCTTACTATCAAAATCTTTCAAGTAGGAATTTTCAAATAATCATGATGTGAAATATTATTTTTATCAAACGAGTTCTGAATGAACCTTTTCAACTTAACTTGATGATTAGGGGAAGACTGGAAATAATTTGGATATTATTATTTGAAAATAATAATAAAATTCATATATGTATTTGAATTTTGTCCACGTTTAAACGATTATGAAAAAAAAATATTAATGAAAACGAAACACATCAAATAATAGCTCTTTTCAGAAAAAAACAAAACATAAAACTAATAAAAGTCAACCAACTTATCCCTAACGAAATTTAAAAAACTCAAAACATGGCCATTCTTTGACATTATATTACACCTAGGTTAGACACCTATTTTGAGGTTTACTACAAAATACCAAGAATCAAAATTTCATGCAAAAACAATGATAACTTTGTGATGAACATTATTTGTAAAACATAACGGCTTATATGGCGTGTTTTATGTTTTTACTACATATAGCACTGGTCAGTAACAATGTCCTAGTTAAAACAATCAATACTGTAATTAAAATTTCTTTAAACAAAATTGTAGTAAGCTTAAGCTTTTTTATGCGGTAAGTTCTGAAATTCAAAACTCAAATAAAACTTTATTTTATAAAGAGTTTTTAATATCATAAGTTAAAAAAAAAGCAACAATTTTTTTCAATTCATCAGTTAAAGATAATAACATTAATAAAGAACAATCCTCATTTTTCAAACTATTGGGACTATTAAGTACTCATAATAAGTGACTAAAAACTAAAACTAACAATAAATACATACCTGCATAGATATAACTAGTACTGTTCAAAGGGAATAAGTTTACTCGACTCACCTATAAAAAAAATGAATAAATTAATAATGTAAATGGAATAAATATTTAGAAAAAATTAATAAATTTCTAATTAGCTATAACAACTAATATTTTTCCCATACTTCATTAGCATTGAAAAGTTAGACAAATAGAGAAAGATATTTAAAATAAAAAGTATAGAAATAATTTTAATTTTCTAAAATATAGCGACATTTTTTAAAACTATTTTGCCTAAAATATTTTTTTTTTATTTCAATATTTTCCATCTTACAATGTATTTATGTCTTCGCCTAGTTTTCGACAGCAGATTTATTCATTTATTTTTCATGGATTTCTTCATCTATCTTCGCGTTGGTCCAAAACTCTGAACCGTAACCGTAGGGCGTATAAACGTAATAAAAAATACTAAGATTTGCTGCTGGGAGAGTTGCTTTGTAGGGTAAAGAAAAATCGATTAGCAGCCGTTATTTTTCTTTCGATTTTGAAGCAGAGAGCCTTCTTATAACTCAGTTCTGTGCTTATACAACGACTTAAATTCATGGAACTAATAGGGTCCTATTTCCATGAATGGTTCTTTAATATTACTATATTCGTTACAAACAGCTTTTACCCATATAAGTATCTAATTCGCAACAGTCATGTAATTTTTAGTTATACGGATTTGTAATGAATAAATCCAAAATATTTATAGAATAAATCAAAACATTCTAATAATGTATTCTGAAAATTCAATGGAGTTAAGTAGAAATAATTAAGTTATTGTGTAAGCTCTAAAGCCTCCAACAGCACAAGAGAGCTTCCAAGAAAATTTCACTCTAGTACTAAATTATTATAATACACTGTAGCAGTCATTAAAAATTCATAAAGAATTGTTAAATATATATTTGATTATAGTTTGAATCTTTGAGCCATTTAATTAAAACATAAATTAATTATCTTAGATTTGAATAGTCTATTAAATAACAAACAGTTGAGGAGAACGGCGTAGAATCCATCAAAGGCCAGCCCTAGATCAATAATCATTATGGGAGGGAAGAAAAAAAAAACCAAAACCAAAAAATAGTAAAAGAAAAGGAGGAAAAAAGAAGAGAAAGAGCAATTAAGTAAATTAGAGGAGGCAAGAATTAATTAAACTCTTATTAGAACAGATTATAAGCAATCTCACGGTTGCTACCCAAAGACCATTAAAAAAGACTTTACAGATGGAGAAATTCCCTAGACGTTTCTCACAAAGGTGTTAGGTCATTTTCTTTTTCTTTCTTTTTTAATGACATTAACAAGTAACCTGTAATATTTAATTTTAAAAAATTAGATGGAAAGATAATTTTCCAAAATAGTAAGGTCACTTAGAGATTAGAACAAAATATCACAATGAGCAAAGTGCAAGAAAACATCGGAAAAAGTGCTAGTTAACATCGAAATGACAAAAGATTAAGATAAGAATGAATAATAAAACGGTCGTCAAAAATAAAATGATAAATTAATAAAAATAATAACATGAGATAATAAATTTAAAAAAATAAAATATAAAATCATATATTGTTGTAGTTAAACTGGTAACATTAATACACATGAAATTGTATTTTTTTTTTCATAATGCATAAATTTATGCTTAGGGTCTTTTGGATACAGTCTTAATTTCACGCACGAAAAATATGTAGGCGTCAAAATTTGAAGGCAAAATCATTGTAACAAGTTTAATTAATAAACGAAATGTATAACGTTTTGTCTATCACGCCAACTTCGGGGGAAAAAAATTCAGTGGCAGGTTCCAGTACTAACTTCCAAAGTAGAGGAGGTTATAAAAGGGTTTCTCTGACCATATGGTTATCCCACGGTCTTCTAAATCAATAATATTAAATATATGTTTTAATATTAAATATATTTTTAAAAATTTTCTAAAATAGTTTACTA
>NW_027109684.1:713507-753843 GCF_000696795.3 Halyomorpha halys
AACCTTGGTACGAAATGGAATAAAAAAGTGTTATATAGTAATCGAATAACTATTATAGTAATTACCATATAAATTAAATTATAAATACAGCTAAAAATTTCATATGTAGAAATATAAAATTCACATCAATTATAATAATGTCGTTACTAAAATTGACACAGTAAGAAAGGTCCACATCATAATGATATGTTGAAAAAAGTTTTTACTATGTTTTAAAAGATATGATGTAAAAATTTTTAATTTAGAAAAATACGATTGTTGAATTACAAAATCTATACAACAATACTAAAGATAAAATTGATGTACTAGATAAAATTAACGCTATTTATCAATTAAATTGTATTAATCCTACAACTTATTATATTGGACAAACAAAACAAAATTGAAAAAAGCTTTAGACAACACCACAGCACTTCCAAAAATAAAAATAAAATAATTTGTCAACAGGTTGATCAACCCACAATACTAATTTCAAACATCACTTAGATTTGAAAAATCTAAAATAATGAAAACAGTAGATGATAGGAATGTACGTACATTCTGCACATATTATTTATCGACTAACTGAAATTCTAGAGTAATAGGAATTAAATTTTAACCTTAATAATTTAAATTAGCCATATAAAATTCTATACTATGTAGTATACCAACAAATAATATTAGCAAAACGAAATAGTAGGCAGGAGATTTTGATTTAGATGGCTGTGGAATAAGAGTTAATCGTGGAAGTCATACGATCACCTTGGAGGAAGGAGGATAAGGTAGTGGGCATGCTGACAGAAATGTGAAGCTAAAAAGGCGGGTCTGATGAGCTCTTCAAGTGCGTGCCAGAAGGGGGGGGGGGGAGCGTACGAGACAATCACTGCATGCTTCATGTTTTAGTGTCGATAAGAATGGCGAACATTCCTATTAACTTCAACGTAAAACTTTCTTTCGTGGGCGGGGCCTTTTCGGCTTCAAGTTTGAAGGAGGGTAGAGTAGCCGGAACGTAGAACATGTTGTTTATTAATTAAAATTGGTAAAATGATTTAGTCTTTACATTTTGACAAATTTACATTCACCTTAAATATATTTCGTACATAAATGAATGCGTAATGTTGAAGTAAGTAACTAATAATTTATTTTCTTAAAGTTTATATCCAATACCCTGAGATAGCAGTAGTATTATTGTACTCCTAAGGATAAGTTACTAGTTGCAATCTAAACAGTAAATTCAAACCAAAATGATAATTTGTATGTCCTAGAGATTAAAATAAATTCGTTTAGAGAGTTTTTTTTTTATTTTGGGAAATGAAAAATACCATAGGTACCTCTAACTAGGAGAAATATTTAAAAAAAAAATTTTTATTTCAATTTAAAAAAAGAATTATATTTTGAAGATTCTCACCAAAAAAAGGGCTACAAATTAGGGAATCTGTAACTCTAACTGAAAAACAATATATAATTAGTAGCATTATTAATTGATGCAGACCCCTAAATTGTTTCTTAGGAGTACTTATTACTCAATCATTACATAGATATTTGCAGCAAGCAGATCCTCCATGGTGTGCTGTTTTACATGTACACCAGCGAACCGAGGAAACAGATTTGATGATTGGGAGTTCAGGAGCAGAACAGGTCTGGAACGGGGTCACTGCCTGAAATGAATTTGAATCTGAATTGAACCCCAATAAGCCAACTTGGCAATCAAATCAGAAGCTCTAGTACAGGTAAGACCAGTGCTGTTATTAAACCCTATCAACCGGACTTCAATTTTGAAAGCACGGATATTCTAATATTAGTAATACACTAATTTACAAATATTTTCGAACTTATTCATCAGCAATGGTAGAAGCAGTGAAAATCGTTCAGTTTCCAGAACTTATACACAATATAACATATAGTTACAGAATTTATACACAAGATAAAGATATACAGTTATGTTTCTAATCTATTACTAAGATTTCATTCGTTCCGCCTCTCTTATATAGTTCCGTAACGTATAATAAGCTACTAACTAACATTCTGTTATTTTAAAATAATATTTATTATTAGTTAAATTAGCAATATGACAGTACTAAGGTGGGTAATTTTCAATATACATATTTTTGTCCTTTGATTGTTAGGAATAAAATCAAATTATAACAAAATTCTGTCCTTCCTTTAGTCTAATTATAAAATCAATATGCATTGAAAACAATTTTCCATGTCATATAAAAATTAATCTCTACAGAGGAGTTCTATGTCCATATGCAACATATGCCTCTTTATTTTCCGGATGAAACAATTCTTCCATAAAACAGAAATGTATATCTTTCTAATAAAATACAAAATGTTGACGACCCATTCCTTAATAACTTTATGCTTATAGAACTAAAAGTTAAGTGCCCCGGTCGTAGTATAATGAGAATGAAGCTACAAACACGGCAGCAGATTTTGCCAAGCAGGACCCTGTTTCATAACAAAGTACAAAATAACAATATTAAACTTGTATTTTGTATTTGGTACAATTTAACTGACTTTTACAGTTTTGCCAGATAATTTTTTACTTTTAACCTATTACATATTATCACTAATAGTAGTCCCCATGAAACCAAATATATTAGTGCTTGTTCTTTATAGTTAGTGCATTTGTATTTATGGACTAATAGTATTATCTTTCATTATGAAACAGGCCCCTAAAAGTGAACGCAACAATATCAATAACTTAACCCACGATGCAGATTGAGAGGTCAACGCAAAAGAGAACAAAGGAAAAGGAAGTAGAAGCAACTAGCAAGTTAAAAGAAATCAAGTAAGATATCTCCTCACGAAAAACCTCTTTCAGAGTCCAGTTCGAATGGAGTAATTCTGACGAGACTGATAAACGGACACGTGGCCTTCACTCACCAAGGGGTACTTAAACACAAACTGGAACCAGTATTCACTGACACTGGAACAGCATGTAAGCTTTACTCTGACATCAGAAAAACACAATATTTCTTCTGCTATGGATATATTTTTACATAAAGTAGAAAAAAATAATTATAACATTTTTTAGAAGACATAAAAACTGTGCATTTAATTTTACTATTGTTTTCATAATTATATTACGATGCATGTCAGTAAATATCAACTTAGGACATAATTAATGCATGTAAATATAAATGAAGCAAATATTCAATTTTAGCAATTATTAATCCAGCTACCAATAACCCATTTGACCAGATGCGGAATGTTAACTATAATTAAAGTTTTTGTAAGTACTTTTCATGAAGTTCAATAATTATTTATAAAAAACAGATAACCGAGCAAACAAAATCATCTTTAAATGTAAGGTTCTGCAAACGCGCCCCATTGCCAGATGATTTGTAGCCCCATTCGCTACATTCACACATTTCGGAACTCGAAGCTCATCTATTTTTCTTACATTATTGAACACTAGGGGAGGTGTAATGAAGAGCCTGTAACGAGTAGGCGAGGCCAACTATTCAGGTTCGAGGTATTTTAGTTCCGACCTATATAGTCTTGCCGGTGCAGATCTTTCAAAGGTCAGTAGCTTATTTCCATAATTATTTGATTAAAATCTATAGAGTAGCAGGGTGGAAGAATATACCAGCAAGCAGCATAGTCTATCTGGGAGACACCCGTGGTGGCACCTGACGCAAGCTCACCACTGCAAGATGAAGATCAAACTGGTTAGGACCAAGACTTTTTGGCTTAAGCACCTGCTAACTTCTTCTAATCCTTCTCTCCACCTCAAATTAAGGATTTGCAAGAGTGTACTCAGCTGCATCTATATTATCTACAACCAACCTATTCTCACGCGGAGGTTAACTGTTTCAGTTTGTAGTAGGACCGCCACTTACTGAAAAAGTCAATGTCTGAGGACGAATTTGAACGTTGCCAACATTTCTCAGATTGCTAAGACCTACGCCTCAACCACCTGAGCTACGTAAGACCCTTCTCACTATTAGGCTAACATCGTTTATCTCACTGATTTCCAAATGATCCTATTCCTCAGCCCTGTCTTCAAATGCATTTCCAATGCAGAAAAAGAGGTCTCCTCATTTTATCATCCTACCCTGATATCAACACCACGCATAAGGCATAGAAAGATAAAAAAAAAATTGTTGAACTTAAAATTTAAGGATATAGAAGGAAAAAAAAATAATTTTTACAATAATTCTCTATAAGTTATATTTCGAATTTTGTATCATATTGGTACTAAAATTATTTGATTTATAGGATTCTCTCTGCACGGTGTAGACATGGCAGTCCACCCATAAAAGAGTAGTATTCTTGGGAATACTAAAATCGAAATAGGTTAAACAAAATAAGTTGCCATGTAAAATTAAGACTAATTATGAATACGAAATCATATAAATTATATGAAGTTAATTAACAAGCAAAATAGGAAAAAGGTAATTCTCAACATGGCAAAAGTGTACCAAAATGTCGAAGAAAAATTATGCAAGTATTTATGTATAAAATTGTTTGGTAAAATCTAATGTGAACTGAGAGTAGGAGATTAATATACCCAGGCGGAATGGACTGGATGTCTGTATTACTGTAGCTAGGGTCTGTTCATTGCCTGGTAGTGTCAAAGGGGAACACCCCAGTATCCCTTTGTCCCATCACACCTGCGGCTGCGGTACAATGGGACAAAGGTAGGAGTACGCCAGTCCCCGGCAGCAACGTCAGTGTAACATCTAGAGGCAAAGAATAGGATGAAGGAATTTCGGATTACAAGTTACTTTTGGGACGAGATTAATATTTTTAATATGATTAGAATAATAACAATATTTAATAATTACGAGGTAAGGTAATAAAATAATTAAACGGAATAGATTAAACTAAAAGTTACTCCTGATTGATTGCACAAAAAAATAAAAATGTGTAAAGGAGTTATAACTACATCTAAATCTTTTATTTTTCCAAAACCTTTATACACATATTTTATATTCCTATTTTGATCCTTCAGAAGTATAATTTATTTTGTCGCCATTATTACTGGGACCTTTATTGGAACTTTCAATCTCACTCCACCCTCCTAGGTTTTTAAGTAGTTATACTACTTTTTCCCATTCTTTGCCTAATTTCTATGTTTCAAGTTGGCATTATTAATTTTCTTTATTTGTTAGTTATTAATTATTAAGAACTATCCCTTAGTAGCGTAATTATCAAGAATTACAATTAATATTAGTTAATAGTTATTTGCTTAATGTCATAAAAAATTATCATTTCCACTGTCTGATTTATTTTGTCTAAAATAAGTCATTTTTCAGAGTCAAAAATATGAATTTTTAATTGCATCTACCCAGGGTCTAGGCGGTAAATTTTATGCAACTTTATGCTGTAGAATTAATATGGAGTTTTAAATTATAAAAGTTTTATTCAGCGTGAAATTCTAATTTTAGAGGGCCAAAAATAAATCTTTAGTATAACCTAGGTATCTAGCGAATAGGTGCCTCACACAACAGATAAAGAGCCATTGGGTGTCCAACTTCACAGTCAATTCTTTGACTCACATCATAGAGAATCAATCTACTTTAGGTAAGATCATGAATCACTAAGGAAATCGTGGTTCTTCTGGATGAATCAGTTGAGAGTACAATTCTCCTAGAATCGATTCACCTACCAGACCTTCCTCCGTTGTGTTTCTAAAATAGGTAGCTAAAGACGGTGTGCAGCTTAAAACGTAACAGGTAAGTGGAATGCTAGGTTTTGAGGACCCCATTTTGTTAACTTTCTGCATGAATATGCCCTACTTTCGGAAGTGAGGAAGTATATCAAATATTCATAACTAATACATGATTGCAAATTATATGGTGATGATAAATTCATATACATGATCATTTCCTCCACACGTGTAACGTAATTTCCTGAAACGTGTAATGTTTCACAAAACACAGAGTTTATATTGGCATTAACATACAGTGGGCTACAATAACACAAGCTAATATTATGTAGGTTACACCCTTATCAGGACTTATCATGCCTTAATTAAAAAAAGAAAAAAAAAACCAACGACCAAGAAAATATCCCCCTTGTCCTAGTTCCTAGCTCTTTGGTTTGGACAAGGATGTTGGTTTCTGAATTTAAATTGAGTAATTTAAAAAGGACTCTACGATTTTAATTAGAGCCTGACTAAAGGACTTTTAGTTTTTATAACCGAGATATTATAGAAATTAAGAGTGCGTATGCTGCTAGGTCACTCTACAAGCAAATAAGCTAACTAATTCATTGTTGTTGTAATTGCAAAATTATAAAACCCAAGCATACCAAGGGTTTAGTCAGTACCTAGGATTGGAGAGAGCTAAGATTTCGGTATGAGTCTATAATTACAAATTTATAACAATTGTATCCTTTTTTTTTTTTTTTTTTTTACTTTCAATAATATATATTTAATCGTATTTCCCACAGTTGTCAACATAAATTCATATGTATTGAACAAGGAATCACGAATATGAAACCAGCAACTAATTGACATCTTAATGAAAATGTGTTTTAAAAGCTACATAGATAAAGGCATGCAACAAGTCGCTCTTAATAGTGCCATAGATAACATTAAAAATTTTCAAAAAGTTATTGAAGCAAGTCATAAATACAATGTCACAAAAATTTACATTTTTATTTATTTAACATTATTGTATATTTGGATAAAATAGTTACAGATTATATTTACTTTTTTATTTATTTAACATTATTGTATATTTGGATAAAATAGTTACAGATTATATTTACATTTTTATTTATTTAACATTATTGTATATTTGGATAAAATAGTTACAGATTATATTTACATTTTTATTTATTTAACATTATTGTATATTTGGATAAAATAGTTACAGATTATATTTACACATGCTACGCTTCATGCTCTGTGATGCCAGGATAATTATTGAAGGTATTTATACAAAATTATTCATAATTATTTAATTGCTTGGTTAAAACTATTTGAGTCTTTAAAACTATTATCCAATTATTTCACTTATTTATCCAAAAGCATTTTCGTCATTTCCAATTACCGATCACATGCATTCAAAAGAAATCCTGACATTATATATTCATAATATATTACACAGTGGTGTTGGGTTATATAAGTAACGTTCTTTGCATTATTACCACTGAACCCAATAACCCATTTTTTTTTTTTTAAAGGTTTTAATGTTTGTGTTATAATAAATGGTCAAGCAGTTAATTTTCCCTGTATTTTCTTCTTTTCCTAATACACAATTTTAGCTAAATTTTTATTAAGCTCAAAAATAATACTGCGAAATATTTTTTGCCCTAAAGTAGAATAACGTTTAGGAACCGCAGGTGAATAGGATTAACAGTAACCTGTACGATCTCTTTTTCTACTCTACATAGAATCTATTCATAATAAAATTATAATTAGTCTTAAAATACATAATTGTTCTCGCAACTTGGCTAGCACATGGGTAATCTATTCCTCTGAGTAAAGCAAAGACAATTACATAAAAACGCGTAATAAAGCTAAAAATTGGCCGTATAATGTCCTTTACATAAAAAAAAAAACATAAATGAATGTTTTTACATCCAAGTTTTGTTCAACAAAATAAAAATAAAAATGAACTTTCTACAATGATATTTCCAGGAAAACATTTTATACTTCCATGTTACACCACCAACACGGCCACACTAAATTATTGGGGGGATGATGGGGACCCAATGGGCATTGTCCCGATATTGGCCCCCACTGCCGCTGCCATTGTGGACCAGCTCCTATAGAAGTTCCTTTCAATCAGGAGCTAATTAACTTTGATGAGGGAGCTCCTACTTAAACGATTCTATTCAACCCCGCTCTATCATTTAGTCCAATGTTAGCCTATAATAGTTCCTAAGGGAGAGCAATCTAATACCATTGTACAAACGGCATTGTTAACAGTATCAGGGGCAACATATCCACCTGAAATTACCAGTACCACGAAAACATAACAATCCTGTTCGCATAAGAACTTATCGAACTCCTTTAAAAATATTTTCTAACTAATAAAAGAGGGGAATACATCTTTACGCCATATCTCAAAGGACACCTTGGACACATATAGAATTACAATTAATGGCTATCATTGAAAATGCTTGTAATAGAAAAAAAAAATGTTTAATGTCCTGAATGTAGACGACTTTATAGGAATAATTACGAACGGTGTAGATTTAGAGATAATTATTTTAGGTTTTTTTTAAATTTTTATTTATTTCTATAACAGATCTATCTTTATTTATTTAAATTCCAGATCTATCTTTATTTATTTAATACCGGACCTCTTACATGATTTATTTAAACTATATTTTTTTTAACAATTGATCATGGGAAGAGAGTATGTTCTCATACCAAAGACACCCCTAACACTATATACAATGTTTTAAATAAAAAAATTAACATAAAAATAATAATTCTTAATAAGAGAGAAAAGTAAGGTTAATAACAAAAATAATAACATTCGTAGACATAACATAACAAAACAAACTATTGCCCTCTAATGGAGAAAAAACAAGTTAATTTCAAATAAGGACGAAGAGAAACAAATAAATAAAAAAGAAAAATGTCAATAACAGAAATATAATTTATAGCAGGGTGTCCTGAAGCAGCCTGGCCTTTAATCTTCAAGTTGAGGTTGGATTTCCCAAGTTGTAAGTCACTGCTCCTTCAACCGTCAGAAACGGGTCGTGGAACTTCATGAATCGTTTTTTGATTTAATCCTCTATTGAATCCATTTGTAATTCCCGTATAAGGAGTTAAGAAGGAGAATTTGGGATTTGCCCTGACCACAGAATTAAGGTTTCTCATAGGGCAAGTCGAGATCATTTCATACATTTTTTGGGATATTTTAAAATATTTATATAAATTCTTGCCAAAACAAAAATAAATATATTTTTCTAAATAAAAATTCTATTTAAAACCCTTTAAACAGAACTTAAATATATTTAATTAGAAGATAATTAGTTGACCTTATATAATTAATATTATTCTACTCTTTAGACTATTTATTTTTTATAATTACTTTTACCTATTGTATTTATTTTATACGATTGGTTGAAAAAAAAAAAAAAGAAGCGTACGATACCATGTTAATAAACAATATAATATAGCAATACAAATTCCTTTCAAAATGGAACATACGTGATGAAGCCGCAGAGAATTTGCGAAAGTCATTTTTATTTAAAATTAATTACAAAAAATTACTTAACAAAATTAGAGAGCTAGTGGAACATATGGTGATGGGTCAGGTACCCAAAACGGAGCACATCCGCAAAGCTGTGGGAAGGTATCCAGGAAACCAAGTTGGTGGAACACAATAGGAACAGCTCCTCGATCGAAGAGTGCTTCTGGCATGAACTTTGCCACCATGAAGAGCTTTCGATATGAACTGTACAAGCATTACCAAATAGTTGATAATGTAATCCCAATAACATATCATCCATTAAGTACCATATCATCCATTAGGAATAAATGGATGGGTATTTATAAAATGGAGTCCCATAGAAATCCGCAGTTAAATTTCATACGTGAAACCTTATTCTATCATCTAGTTTATCTGAATTTCTTCCACTCTATCCTAGAAAAAAAATTCAGATCAGAAACTTGGCCATATTTATGCTAAGTCTTTTTGGTGTATAATTTGAGAATGGTCCCTTTATGGATTGAATACATAATTTCTAAGATGAGGAAAAAATGCTCAAACATCACAAAAGAGTAATTATAAAAAAGAAAGTAAAAGTAAAATGAATAACCAACAATAGGATAGAAAATGGCTTAATATTAATATTATGGTTTATAGGCTTAATAAAGCCTATAAAGTATAAAATAGATGAGGGCATCTCGCTATAGATAAACAAAGATTCCATGTAGCCGATAATGAGTTGGAGGGGTTTGCGGTAAGGAAAACATCATCCACGCCGCGAGGCACCAACTGTAATAATTTCATTATACTGTCCGAGATAAAAGGCTTTGTTGGGGCGATTTGAAAACAACATTAATCCTTGATAAGCGACCTCAGTCTTCAACTACAGATTATAGGCATTATTCGCTTAAATTCTTGTTTTTATTCTTTTTAAAATTCCAAAAATATCTATGTTTTACAAAAAAGTAACTAATTAACTTCATTACGTATTATTACCTTTTTTTTAAATAAAAATTTCAAAATTTAACATCTTATATAATATATATTTTAGTGTTGTTCAAAACTATGCAATCTGTATTAAAATAAATTTAAAAACATTAATCCAGAATGATACTAAACACTTTTCTTGTGTTGAACCTAAAGCAAATAAATAGTTTCACGTAAGGTTTTTAAGGAAAAGAATTTGAGAGACGTAATAAAAAAAAAAAAAATAATAATAATGATTTAAATGAAATATTGCTTTTTCATATTATTATATATGAATATTTATGGGACGAGACCACCAAATATTGCTAACAAGTTGAGTTGAGCACCAATATAAATTTCTTATTAAGACTAAGTTTAAATTACTTTGAATATCGACATTGGTCTTTTTTTACAGCAGTATCATGTAGGTGAAAGATTTTCCTGAAGACTGAAAGCTATATTCATACTGATGGTCAGAGGTACTTTCAAATGAAACAGAATTTGAGAAGGAAAGAGGTCTAAAGGAATAGGTTTAGTTACAGGACACTCCTATCCTGCCACACTGTCTCAATTTCGTGACGGTTTTAAGATGATAGAAAATTATTATGGTGTAAATTGAAAAGACGTTATCGTATACTAAAGGATGCGGAAAGGAAAAGAAAATATCTTTTTCTTATTTATAAAAATAAGAAAAAGCGGAAAGTGCCATATGAATAACTCATTTGTTGATATGGATTTTCTGAGGATCTCTTTGTAAGTCTCTATGCCTGTAATTACAGAGCTTACTTACAATCTTGCTAGTATAGAAAACAAAATATACGCATCAATGTACTATAACAATGTACAACCTTAAGGGAGTAGTATTGAAATAGAGGCCACAATCATCAGCCATGAAAGTGTTAATAAAGGTTGTGAAAGTTTATCAATAGCTAAAATCTATTAGCATCAATTAACCATTTATTAATAAGACTGGCTGATTTTCCTAAGGTAATGGTATATTACCATTGTAAGGCCAGTGGGGGTGGTCGTGTGATAGTGGTAGTGGTGATCTATGGGGGAGAAACATGGCCCTTGAAAGGAAAAGCAGAACAGATGCTCAACTCCTGGGAGATAAAGGAACTTAGAAGGATAAGGGGAAGAGTCTCGGAGAATGGAGTTTGGAGAAGACGAAGGAATCTTCTCAAGAAGCTGATAGATCTTTTCGAGGAACCCAGCATCGTGGATTTAGTCAAAAGAACAAGAATAAGATAGTTAGGACAGGTTCAGGGAATGTCGGACGAAAGGATACCCAAAAAGATGCTTTATGGCAAACCAGATGCAAAACAGAAAAGAGGACGTCAGATGACTGGACGATGTGGAGGAGGATTTGAAGCTCTTGAAGGTTGCCAGATGGAAGGAGAAAGGAAGGGACCGTGCAGATTGGTTGGCTGTGATGTAGGAGCCCCGGGTTCTTGTCGGCACAGTAGTGCCATGATAATATTAACTATTACTAAATACAAAAACATGAGATAGAAAAAAACGAGCAATTTGTAAATTCCAGCACACAGACTACTTCACCAATATATCCATAGGACTTGGAAAAATATAGAATCCTAACTAAAAAACAATGTCATAACTTGAAGAAATTGGATGAAATAGAGAAGAGATGGTTCTTGTAAAAGAGAGAGGAAGAAACGTCAAAATTACTATTCGCTAGGAGTCCACGTAGCACAGCCGAATATCGACTTGTTCGCGTTTTCATTATTCACGGGACTACATACTCGGTCGTATTCATGGCCAGCACGTGATTTACAATACAATTTCCCCCTTCGTCCTTCTTCATTTTCCAACAAAAAAATCAGGTTGCAAAAAAAGTAATAGCAAAATAAATAAAAATAATAATTGGAAGTAGTAGTAAGTCAAAGAATATTATTTTAATACTAAATCCATATTCACATTTCACCAGAGTTTTAGTGAATTAGTATTAATCAACATCTATTTATTTATTTTCTCATCCTTATTGTCAGCCTAATACAAATATATTTAAATAAGACTTAAATAAATGTGGTGTTTAATGACTGTGGTGTGTAAACCCTGTCTTGCAGGTAAAATAAGTGATGTGAGCTGTATAATAAAGGGAATAAAATAAATTAAGCATTGCTAAAATAAATAAAATTTATCCTATTTTAGTCTCCAAACATATTGCTGTGGTATGTAATAACAAAGAAGGTTGACTGTGATAAAAAGTTTTAATTTTTAATTTAATGCGAACAATTGACTAATTAGGGTAATTTGTGGACTGATATAAATGACCTGGGTAGAATACCCTACATAAAATTGTTTTTTAAATTATTTAGTACTAAAATTATATTAAGGTTATCATTGAGGAAAGACGAATTGGCCGAAGCGTCGGACTTATAAAGGAATAAAAAATGTCTTGAGACTAAAATAGCAAAAAATTTATTTATTTAAACAATACTAACCAGTCTCAAAAAAGTGAATAGATTATAAAAAGATATGAAGCCTCTAATACTACGTAATAAGGTAAAAAAAAAAAAAAAAGTGAAAATAAGGGGTTCCTAAAACAAGTTGTAATCATAGTGAAATTTTTACTATGTAAAATTCATGATGATAAGAATAAAATTTTAATTTAGAAGTCGAACTGGTGAGAAGAACGGATATAAGTGATAGTTCAAGTTCTCAGTGAACAGTTCTGTTTTATGATTTACGGCTTAGCTCTTCATTTGTTCCACTTTATAGACTCAGTTATATTTACTTTACTTTATAGACAGTTCCTTACTCTTGACGAATAATAATAATAATAAATAATAATTTGAATTATGTTTCTTCTCTTAATATAATAATGTATTTCCATCTTTTTTCATATATTTTCCTTAATTACAACCGAAGGAAGACAGGAAACCTTTGTATTCTTGCAGAAAGTGAAAAATATACGCGTCCCATGAATCAATAATTTCCCCTAGCAGTTCAGACCATGGAAATTAAGAAACTTTCGGATTCTTGTCTGTTGATCCGTAGTTAAATATGTTAAAAGGGAGGGCAGAACCTACATTGCTGATTTTAATGCAATTTTCAGGTTCTATGCTGGTTTGAGTATTACATATTAAATGCTTTAATAAATAATACTAGTATCAATCAAATTAAAAAAAATTCATAGTGCAAAGGAGAAAAAAAAAGTGAGATGGTTAGTAATTTCATTTCGTTTTTGAGCTATGCTGTTTACTAACACAGACCATTTAAAAGTAATTTGGACACAAAAGGTACATTTTCTTGGAAAACTCCAATCCGAAAATACTCAATGTCGCAATACTTCTCCTTACTATAAATTTAATACATCAGTAAGTGAAAGTAAAAAATTAATGTAATATATTATTTTATTATTATTCAAACAAATGTTAAATTTACGATGTCATTTTTAATTTGTTAGTCTTATAAAGCTATTCGATTTATTTTCTCCCTATGTAGCCTATAAAGATGGTGAGGGAGCTTTATCAGCTAAATTAGCTAAAGTTTTTATTAAAGTTAATTTCTACGGAAGAGGGGAAAGATACAAACGGGACATAAAAGCAATATGCACATAGGCCATCCTAAACACGTACAGCTATTGCTACTAGACAATTTATTAAATAAGTTCACCCCCTAGCACCAGTTCATTGATACTGCACCAGAACTACGTGATGCTAGGGTCGGATTAACCTGTTAATTATAGGAGGGTATTTCTCCTCTGTCTCATATTGCACTTATTATTGTAAAGGCAAATTATAATGATAATTATATTCAATTATACATGAGGGTATAAATTATTTAACTCTCTACACACATCCGGTGAAATAGTCCAGGAGAAAGGAAAACCCTATAACGAGTTTATAATTTTGGATTGTATTTGCATTCTTTACTAATAAATAAAATCAAGGTATTGCTAAAAAAAAATAATAAATTCGTCAAAACAGGATATTCATGGGCGGAGAATATTTATGAGATTAAATAGAAAAAAAATTCCTTTCTAGTCTCAGAAAAATAACTTATTAATCCTGACAAGTTTACCCCCATTCAGGCATGAACATGAACCTAAAAAACATACATTATACAGTAAAGGGACTTATGATACAGACACAGGATATAATTTTATTTTTTTATTACTTTATTCAATACCAGATGTATTGAATAGAATTAGTAAGCCTGGTGGGCCCCTTCTTACATTAGTACAAGAGTCGGGAAGGAAAAAAGTCAGTTCTCTCACCCCAATTTTTGATTACTTTAATGAAAACTATGTATAATTAATAGTCAAAATTGATGAGTCTGCCAAGTATAGGTAGGGGGATTAAAAATGGCGGCTGTTTCAAAACCTTAAGAAAACACTAATTTCTCATTCGGAGCTCTATATCTTAAAAACTACCAATAACACTAGAAAATCTAAAGGAACATTGTTTAAAGAAGAGTAAATTTGCTGAAATATTAGCCCTAAAAGAGCTATTTACGTCTAATAGTTCTCGAGATATAGTTTTTTAGAAAGCAAAATTTCTTAAAAATCTACTGAATAATTAGTAGTTAGTTAATTTATTTTGAGAAATCTATATCTCAGGAACTATGTGATGTACAGATGTTAGTTTAGCTAGTTTAATGGACTATAAAGAAGTTTATGACCTTTACCTTCGTAGGAATAGTAGTTTTCATGATATTTGCTAAAATAAATTGCATTAAGGAATTTATTGCTTTGAAACAGTCCCCCTACCTATACTTGGCAGACCCGTCAATTTTGACTATTAATTATATATAGTTTTCATTAAAGTAATCAAAAATTGGGGTGAGATAACTGCCTTTTTTCTCCTCTTGGGATCTTGTACGGTTTAAATAACAAATTTATATATTTTTTTTTAACAATTGATTATGGTGGTGGGTATAGTCTTGTGCAGAAGACATAATTAACAACGCTGTAAATATTTAACGATTGTGAATAATAACGATAAATTATAAACAAAATATGGATAAAAAATAAAATAAACAAATAAAAATAATAATTCTTAAGAAGAGAAAAAAGAAAAGTTAATAACAAAAACAATGTCAAGTATTCATTAACTAAAACTAGTAATTGACTTCGAATGCGGGAAAAAGAGTTAATTTGGATATAACCAATTAAATATCAAAATAAATACACAAAAAAAAAATTAGTATCCATCACCAAACACCTTGTATGGTAATTAAACTAGCACCTTCTCTCAAAGGAGAGGAGTTACCAACATTAAAAGATTATAATTATTATAAAATTACGATAAAGGTTATAAATTCCTTAAAATATTTTAAAATACAACGATAAACAACATTAA
Source organism: Halyomorpha halys (assembly GCF_000696795.3). Taxonomy (NCBI): domain Eukaryota; kingdom Metazoa; phylum Arthropoda; class Insecta; order Hemiptera; family Pentatomidae; genus Halyomorpha; species Halyomorpha halys. The sequence goes on from NW_027109684.1 coordinate 728,905, forward strand.
AGAAACATTACTTTAAATAAATTTCCATAAATCGTTCGGATTCAAAATTATTATCACGAATATGCTTCATTGATTTGTTGAATACCACAACCGGTAAATTTCGAAAAACAAAATTACTGAAATATTTGGAATCCGTTTTAAAATTTAAAACCCTCTTGAAATATCCTGAAATGTTTAGAGCCTCCAGGTATTTCAATATTGTTCTGAGGAGCCTAAAAAATGGCAGTTTTTGCTTATTTTTGTCCTTAATTATTATTTTTATAATTTTATTCAATGCAAGAATTTTTATGATGTTACCATCCTATTTTTAAGGTTGGAGTTGTCACACTCATATAGGATTTTGAACAGCCCGGATAATTAATTTTATAAATTCAATTTGAACTCATTCAATTGAGTTGTATCTAAGGAGGTGGGAGAGGGCAAGTTTTCATTCCGTTTATTTCAAAATTTATTTTTTTCCTTGTCAAATAAACATTTTCAAAAAAAATTTAACTAATATCATTATAGTTTTTAAATAATAAGTTTTCAAATGTAGATTGGAAAAATCTCAAATAATCTAAATACAAAAATATATGAAAAAATATTTTCCCACCAAATTGCCAATTGAATAAGGTGGATAATGTGAGACAGCTAACTGTCGATCCGTGGACGTGTCGTAGTTAATGTGACGGTATCTGTACTGTCATTACAATATTTAGCACATTGAGTCACACAGTCAGCTATCTACCGAGATCTAGTGCGGCTACCGTATATATGCTTTCATGACGGCAATAAATACTTTAAACAAAGGTAGAGACAGCAGAAGTTCAAAAATGTCAACGTGTAAACAGAACTTCACGCTGTTTTCGTGCCTTTAATTGATAACAATACAACGCACAATGTGTGTACACGTTCTTATACCAAAATTGACTAACATTTCATAGAAGATACTTAGATTATCGTGCAAGATAAAAGATATCCTCAGCTACAGACGAGTTGATACACTCACAGCTGCATCAAAAACCATTCAAACTAAAGACAAAGAGTTCCTCTAATTATGGAACCCGAACCTAGAAGAGAGAGAATATAGAAGACGCTATCGAGAGCCGGAGAGCTCTAATCAAGCAAATGGTCCCTGCTAAAACCGAGTCTTTAATCAACTCCGGCTCAGTCCACGCTTGTCAATCAACCCTTAGCTAGTGCTAAATTGATTTAACATATTATCCACTTGTTGTAATTATATTAGCAATTCGTCTCCTTGGAGCCGAAGAGAGGGCGGATTGGATGTTTACTTTTACGGATAAATGGGTGATTAAATATAATTTCTTTTCTAAATATAATCTTCAATTCTACCATTTTCACAACTATTTATTTCATAAATCTGTAAAAAGGGCAAGTTACTTTCATTCAAACCTGCACACAAATATTAAATATTTTATTAACGACAATCAATTCCACGTTAGTAATACTATATTACCACAGCCACACTAAAATAGTGATACAACGATATCACGGAAACGCATAATGATATTATGGAAAAATATCGATAAACCTAGGGGATGATATTTTTAGCTGTAGTTTATTTCCTTTCAATTAAAATATCGGTATTAAGATTTAATATCAATGCAATACTGGTAATTAAAAAACAAACTAAAACTAATGAAAAATGTCTACAAGATAGGTGGGTTCAAAGATGAAACAACAACAAAGAAATTGTTCAATGAGGACGTACATATTACAGTATCCATTTTTGATATTATGATCTCTATATGTTGTTCTTGAAGGCGTCATTTAAACGTTTTCAGAAGAATTAATTAAAAGTAAACTATCAATTTTCAAATTTAGCTATTTGTTACATGTGTTGTCAATAAGAGAAAATTGAATTTTTGTAACATAAGAATCCTAGCGCCTTCACTAACCTCCAGTGGCTTTTAATACCAATGACGCGATTGAGATAGCGCCGGGATCTTTCGGAGTCCTTCTCTTTCCTACATAAGTGGAGAGAACTCGGTTCGGAGTTCCTCAGACAAAATGTAAATATTGTGAATAGGAATGATTGTGTTTTAGATATCATTATACTTTATATTTAAATTTGTTTTTTATTTATTTATACTTTTATTCTTATTTATTTATATATTTTTTCTCTTCTATTTATTATTCTGTTAACGTTCAATTATTATTGTCGAACATAGAAGAGGGAGCATATAGAAGGAAGATGCTATCGGGAGCCGGAGACCTCAAACAAAACAAATGGTCCCTGCTATAATCGAGCCTTAAATCAAATAAATCGATAAAAAACAGGTTTTTTTAATATTATAATAAAGTCCTCCAATAAATATTTACTTGTAATATATTAATTAAAAATGTACGTATATCATATATGGAACGCCAACTGGATTCTAGAAAATTCTATAGGATTAGTACCAGAATATTTTGGTAGAGGGAACATTGCAACACATCAAAGAAGTTAAGATACTCTCATTTCTTCGACTATTAATGAATTTGAATTTTTAGAACACTTTTACCGAACTAAAGATGTGTTATTTGGAGTTGGCAGTGCTACCTTGTATAAATGGATAGATAGATATATAAACCAATAAAATAATTATTAAATATTTAGTAGTATTAAAATAATTATCTTCGGAATGAGCATGTATAGTTAAACAGCGCTTCAACTAAAGTTTTAGGAAGAAGTTCTTGAGCGAGGTTCTACAAAATCATCTAAGCTGCTTTGGCACTTAAATAAAGAAACACGTTATTCTCTCCTTTCCTCCTTCCTCCCTCCGGGTATACAGGCATCAGAGGCCGCAATCACATCGAAAAACACAAGAGATATTCTTACCACATACACCAATACATACAGACAAATTCTCAAAAATATGTTAAGAGGTTATGTTACCAGGATCATGCGCAACCGCAAGTTTGTCGTAATCCTGTAAAGAAACGGGTACTTTCCAGAGGTATGGTACTTTATTATGGAAAATATTGATTATTTCTCAGTCAAAAATCGGCTAAACTTAAACTTAAAAAGGAGAAAATTTATCAAATAAAACTGATAAACACTAAAAAAAAAATATTCTCGTTAAAAAATAAAATTGAAGTATATATATTTTAAAAGGTATTTATCAGGAATATATCTATAATTAAACGTGAAATATTACAGGAAGTTTTTTTATTTGATCGTTAAAATTTATTACAGCATTCATCTCATTTCTCGTCATGCTTCCGTGCTCAACAGTTTTAAGACTCTTAGCGAAATATGGGTTATTAAATGACCTCCTTTATTACCTCTTTTATGTCTTTCTGGCCAGGAAAAAAAGCACTTTTTATTGAAGTTTCAAACATGAATGATAAAATAAATTGCTATGTGATAAGCATTTTAATAAAGAGAAAGTGGAACTAGAGTAATATAAAAGTGTTTTTACGTTTAATTAACAATATTGTTCATTTTATTGATATTTGACCATTTCACCGGCCGTCAATATCAACTTTTGACAAGTTAGATTAAAATGAATTAATTAAATTGAAAAAAAAAAATATACTGCCAAGTACAAAAGTCAATATCTTCCACACCGGGTAGATAGCTACATAATTACCATTATATTAAGTTTAATAATAAATTCTTTTGAATAAATATGATTTATTATTTCAGAGTAAAATCTACGTTTCTTTTTTTTTTTTTTAATAATGAGAAGATAGTTTACCGTAGATAATATATATGAAGAGAAGATGGTTGGGAGAAAATAACACCAATAAGTTGAAAAACTTATTTAATAGTGTAAATGTTTCGGCGAGAATTTCTAGACTTCATCAGAGTTAAGAACAAGGACCAAGATAACAATGAATACAATAAAAATAAAATAAAAAGAGAAAATATAAACAAAATGATTAAAGGAAATAACTGTACATAATGCAAATTAATAAAAATAAAGTGGTAAAAGAAGTGGAAAATATATGTAAGTAAAATAACATAATTAAGGAAATACAAATTTAAAGTTATATTGAATAGTAATTTGAAAACTAAAGTTATATTGAATAGTAATTAGAAAAAAATATTTATATTGAATAGCAATTTGTAAATTAAAGTTGTATTGAATAGTAATTAGAAAATTAAAGTTATATTGAATAGCAATTTGTACATTACTAAAATACTTAAGAAGTAGGTATAATCAATAATCGAACTACCAAAGCTTATTTTAAAATTACCCATGGAACAGTACATTTCTTGGGCGACAAAAATGTATTTTCTTCGGGAAAGAATACAATAGCTTTTAGTATTGCAACAAGATGAAAAGAATTCAAGACGCAAGCTAAGAAGGGTTTTAATACAAGAGCAGCGAAGAAGGGGAACGAAGACGACAAAGAAAGGATGCAAAGAAGAAGAGGAAGAAGTAGAAAAAGCGAGTCCTTTGGCAATGGCCTTAGTTAATTTTACTTGTGAGGACCTTTTAGCAGTGATTAGCTGGTCCATTTAGTCCTTCGATCGTCCTTCTTCTTTATTCTTCCAATACTCGCCATTCAATTCTACCTCTTTCTCCTTCAACAGTTAGCCAGACATTGGTTTCGTTATTTGAGCACAGAACTTCCTTGAACTATTATGTAATATTAAGCAAAACCGAAAGAGTATTACTGAGCTGATGAGTCACAAAAATGCACTGTTTAAGATTTTTTTATGTGCCATTTTTGACCTACGAGGAAGTAGTTATCTACAGAATACCATCCTATTCCAACCATAATATGAGGGGTCATGTTTGCATTTCGGGGGGCCACCACAGAAATCGAAGTCCACCGTTCAGGCCGGATTCGAACTGGCACCGCTCCGAGGTTGTTAATACCTACATCTCAACTCCCACAGCTAAAAGCGACCCTAAGAATTTGTACTTAGTCACATAATAGCATTGCATTGCTTACTTAAAATATGCAATTAATTTTAATTTTTATTGATATAAATAATTCAAATTAACAACCCAAAACGATTTTCGTATTTCAATTATATCAGAGAGAGTTAAGTCACAAGTTAGAGTAAAATATATAGTATTTATAGGAAGAAAGAAGATAGAAGATGACATACTATGTACAACATACAGTACTACATATAACTAATCTCTGAAAGAGGCCTTTAACTACTAGTCTTCAATTTCAATTGAACCCCTTATATAAAGATAATAAGGACTTGCGGGCATTAGAACTATGCCAAAAGAGTTCGTGTGGACAGAAAGGAGTGTCGATGGACGTATACTTCAAGGAGTTTAGAATAGAAAGAGTCCAGGTTATGAAAGCTTCCTATGTTATTCATTACAGAGAACGTGACGCAAACCGTACCTATGGTTAGTGATGGGCATCTCCAACATACAGTGTCATACAAGGAAAAAAGTACAAAAAAGGGTTGCTGTAAGAAAAAGAAATTGTGAGAACTTGAATCATGCTCTACTCCAGATGATCTGAGTCATATATTCCCTTGTCCAAGTTAATTTTTCATTGTTGTTCCTTTGTGAGTGAGGTCAGCATTTAATAAAACAATTATTATATATAACATATATATATATATAGTTGACCGTAAAAATTGATATATAAGAAGATGGTCAGGGTTGCGGTCAAAAGTGAAACAAAAATAGTTTACAACTATTTTTGTTTCACTTTTGACCGCAACCCTGACCATCTTCTTATATATTATATATAACATTTTTGCTTACTTGAGACTAGTGTTAATTTTTCAAATAAAATAATTTTTACCCAAGTTAAAAATTGTCCGAAACACGAGACTATTAAAGAAACAATAAAGAGTGTTTTGAGACTTAATTTGAATACAAATTATTTCATTTAAAAATTAAATAACTATACTATGAAACAAAGGTATTATAAAGCCACAAGCACTATATGATAATAATCCTATCCTTTCGAACGGGGAGTCTTTTTCCGTTATTTCTATCAGAAAAAGGAACATGCTTTAACAAAGCAATAACACCAAGCAGATTATAGAAGCTAGTGGATGACAGACAACAAATGAAGATGTTTAGCACTTTGAAAAAGTCCTATACTGAATTTCCACTATATTGGAAATATCATACGATGACCAATAATATGATTTCACATAACAAAAAAGGAGAAGTACCGATGAGAAGCATGAACAATAATGGGTTTTGAAGCCCAAATGGTGTAAATATTCAGTAGAACATTTATGAAAACGATTGTTTTTAGGAATATTTATTGTAGCAATGACAAAGTGGTAGTTCTAATAAAACAAATCATATAGTTAAGTTAAAAATTAATTCTCCAAACTTAGCGAATAAAAACAAATAAGAATATGCACCATTTAAACAGCTGAATTTCGGTTTTCCAATTATTATAAACCCCAAACACTACCACAACTTGGAGGGAAACATCTATTCAAAATAACAGATAACAATAAATAAGTAGAGTAGTCAGGAAATGTGTTATAGTGTCCGGAAAATTTTTTCCGGGAAATGTAACAGGGTCTTTACCTCCGAGGTACATAATTAATTAGAATAATAATTAAAATAAATAAACATGATTAAAATGAAATAGATAATGAAGGTACTAAAAGAAGAGCGGGACTTACAGAACCAAGAGTACATGATATTTCATAAACATAAATACACCTAGTGAAAAGTGAAATACCATAAAACAGAAGATGGCTCGGAGGAGGAACAGAGATGTCGGGAATAGGAGACGAAGGCGTTATCAGATTCCATTAAGAGACGAACACGGAGGGAATGTTCTTCTACAGGAATAAATTCAATTACGAGGAGGATCTCTCTTCCGCAGGACCCCCTGGAGGTCAAGTACTGACAGCTCTCCGGTCGTCTTTAATATCCTCTCTCCAGCAAATGTCTTTTTCCAGGGGAGCGGCTTCCTTTCTACGTCGTTGTTGTCTTCGCCTTCGGCTCACTCAAATCATATAAAATTTGAGAGTTTAGGAACATGCTCTTGGAACTTGAAATTTATCATGTAATTAATACGACTGATTATATATTACTATATAATTAAATACTATAAATTATACATTGTTCTAATTTTTGTATTATCATAAAACTACTTCAGTAACCTAAATATTTTTTCAATGAATCTTTAAATTTGATACATGTATTATTTGTTAGTAGTTTGTGAGTTTTAAAAACAATTTTTGATTCATAAAAGAGCTGATAAATAACTGCAGTCTGGGGTAAAGCCAGAGTATGCAGTTATTGATTATTATAACACTGGTTCTGATGTTAACTGAGTGGACTATATAATTGGACAACAAAGATATTTAACACTATTGAAATTTACATCGGTTGGACTATAGACAATTAAATATACACTAAACTATTGAACTATGCCATACATTGATTGGAATTGTTGCTGTGAGATGATTGTTGGATGATGGTACTGTTTCTAATTTTGCTATCCTATTCTTCTCTCCACCTCTCGTAGGGCCAGCAGATCCCTGGTATTTTCTACTCCATTTGGCTGATGAAGGGATTCAGAGTAGAAAAATAACTTTAACTTGTAAAAGTAAAGATAGCGGATCCTCTAATCGCTTCCCTCGTTATCAAAGTAATGGCCATTGGTCACTCGACCAACAGAGAGCAGCACATTAGTTTTCAGTGCCTTATATAGGATTGAATTGTATTTGCTCGAAGTGGGGAGAGGGTTCCCTGAACAACAACTAAGAAATAATAAATCCATCAAAATTTAACATTTACTTACATAAGATAAAAATATCGTTGGAAGGTTTTTCAATTAAGGTCGCGATATTTATTATTTTTTTCTCGGTTGACTGGTTTTAACCATACAGATCCATATCTACTAGGGCGGTGTTTCCCAACCGAGATTGAACAGCGCACAACATGTAGGCCGCGATGGCCCCTGGTGATGGGCCGTCACGTTATTTTCCGCGTTGGCTAAAAGTGAGCTTTTACTGGCTGTTGTTATTTTGTTTTAAACTATACATCAAAAAATATTCCGGCCAAGACAATACTAACGAATGTTATTGTACAAGTTAATACTGGAAAAATTCGTGTTTGCGCATTCTTGATAACTCATAAAAAATGAGCATTATTGACATTCTTGATAAGACTATTTTCCTTTAAAATTGTACACATTGGAGCAACTTTTGTGTAAGTTTCATTGACGTATGAAGTCAGGGGCCGTCTTGGAAGATGAAGGTGAGAACAATAATCAAATTAACATGAATCAGAATAACATTTTATTTATAGGAAAATGATTTTAGTAATGGAAAAATTAATATTTATATTTTATAACCTGAAAATATTAGCAGAATTAAAAAAGCACTCCATATAAATCAACACCCTGAATAACATAAGATCATGATAATTACGGAAGATTTAAACAATTTATAGGTGTTTGCACAAAAACGACAGTTTTCCAGCACTGGGCCACGGGTTGGTCCGATGGCACTTATTTTGTGAGGACTGATCGTTAGAACTGTAGGTCTTTTACCTTTCTTCATGTTCGAGATTCAGTTAAACGCTGGAATATTCACCATAGAAATGCCTCAAAATGCTCATTTTTCAGGTAAAACTCCTTCGTCACACAAATATGTAGATTGAATAATATATATTATGAGCTTCTCCTTTCTTATGGGATAGCTCTTATTCTACGTATAAAATTACTATGCCCATGTCAACTCTTTATCCCTCAATTATTTTTCTAAGCATGGATTATTTTTCGATCAACAAAATTAATGAACGTTCAGCTTTTGTTGAAGAGGTCCTAAAGGAAAGTATAAAGTTATAAAAATTCTTCAAGTTGTATGATATTGAAAAACATATTTCCTAAAAGAATTTATAGTCAGTAACTAATTTATCTTTGAATATTTTTTATCGACAGATATCATAGCTGTCTTAAGAGAATATTCTGCTTTCATATTTCTACCGAACAAAAAGTCTGCACATACGTTCGATCTTCTTCGTACAATTCATGAATACCAGATCAATCCCATCTGATCTGTATGCACCCTCCAAAATGGACATGGAGATAACCAATTTTATTACCTTCTTTTATCCATAATAACCGCTATGCATAATCAGGAAACAGGTGTGAATAACGGTAGAAGGGATATAAATATTATGAATGTATGTATATAAATACATCACAATCAACCAATGGAATAACATAACTCTTATTTTTTTTAGTCGACATATTTGGTACTGTAATGTCAAAATTCAATCACAATAAATACAGATACAATTTTACAATTCAGTTGGGAATATATCACCTACAGCCAAAATTCAATTAAACTAATCAATAGTCAAGTGCTAAAAGAAATGTTCAAAACTTTGTGGACTACAACACACACCACCCAGTAGAAGGACGAACTGCAGATCAAAAAGAACTTTAAAGTTCATTTTGCCAACTCATATAATTTCCGGGTGATATAACTTTTGACAAGGTGATACCATCACATTCGTTCCAGTATTAATATGTAGATCATGGCGAGACGTGTCATTATGTAAAACAAAAAATGAAAATATTTGTTTGAATTGGTTATAGAGAGTTCAAATATTGTTCATATCAAAAATTACCATAAACACCTCGAAAGGCCAAGATGAAATATAAAAATTGTACAACGTTGTAAAGTAAAGCTCATGAGGAATCCAATGAAACCGAGCAAATTATGAAGAAATATTAATTTATTTGATTTTTTTTTTCGCACCAGAAGATAAGAAAATGTTTTCATCTCAGACTTAACATATAAATCGAAAATAACATATTTTTGTTCAACAATTACAACGAAAAGATGGTGCATGAATGACTTATGAATTCATTGAAGAAAAAATTCACAATAACATTAAAATATTCCCATTCAAAACAAGGCCGTGTACCTTCACCATCCAATCAGTCAAGTCTCTTTTTTTCATAACCCTCTCTTATTAATCTCCCTTCGAACATGTAAATATAGTAATATATACATAAAATCAAGAAATTAAAACTAGTATTGAATATAATACAAGGAAAAATTAAATATCTCAAAAATAAATAAAATACCAAATGCCACCTTCTTTTGGCACATAAATACGCCAGAAATAAGAGTAATTATTCTAGACAGCAGTCGAACAGAGATATTTTAGTCCACTCCATGAGATAAGTTGTATATAGTAGTCAGCAGATAATAGTTCAACATTGTATAACATATAAAAATAAACTAAAACATCTTACACCACATTTCGTACGCATTCTGTCACTAAATGATCTAGATAATGGAATAAAACAGGTAAAAATAGTATTTTTACCAGCATTGTACTTCTAAACTTAAGATACTATCGTCTGATTCTGATCAAAATTGTTTACGGGGTACGTTCATAAAGAAATTTTGCACGAAGGCATCAATAAAAATTTCCTAGAAGGGACAGAGCACCGACATTGAGAACACTTCAATTTGGCAGATGAACAGAAGGGCGATACTGAGGAGAGACAGGAGCGGACCAGATACTAAAGAACAATAAATCGCCCTCCTCCACTCCCCACTATCTCAGCCCGGCCCATTCAGGACCTGTCATCGAGATAAGCCTGTCATGTCACACCCGTTCGAAAGGAAACAGCCACCAACGGCACCAAAACACCCGACCGTCGCTATCCTATTCTTATTGGCGTTCTGCAGTATGCGGCAGAGGAAAAGAAACGGCACTACCCTACACAGGACCAAAGGTAAAACGCTGATTAAGCTACTATGAAAAAAAAGTAATGGAAAACAAGACACTTAGAAGTACTTTCAGGTACACAATAGATTTAATTAACTTGGAACAGTTTTCGGAATAACAAAAATTTATATTTTTACAACAAAAAAAGAGAATGGTTCTACAAAATATTGTAGGTTATTACAAGCCCAAATTTGAAGAAACAATTTTCGATTCTAAATTCAATAATCAATAGTCACTTTGTATGAGAGTAGCATAACCTCAAAAAAAAAATTTTAAAACTTCATTATTCACTTTTATATAATATATTATTCTATGGTACATGTTAATCTATTTTTAACGATGATTTAATAGTCGACTGTGGATATATATAAATAAGTAGATGGTTGGTGGTGCGGTCTATGAAGAACACAAAAAAGTGAAAACATATTAGTGCGTACGTTTCGGTCAGAATCTTTAATCAAGTCTTTATCAGAGCTAAGAAAAAAAGTATGGAAGTCGTTTCTCCCTAGCGCTGCGACGAGGTGACTGTGCCATTTGGATGTTGGGAGTTGTATTATCCTGTTGAACTTCAGCTTCAGAAGAAAGTTCTAGCAGGGGTCCAGAAGTGTCCCTTATTTTCATCTCAGAATCAGATCCAGTCTCCTCATGGTGTTCAGCTTGGGTTCCTTCTTCTCCCTTCAAAAGCTCTGATCCAGACAATTTCACCAAGAGCAAAATCGGAGACTCTCTATCAAAAATGACATCTCGAACCAAAACAATGAAATCTTTGGCAATATTCCATAGACGAAAGCCATTATTATGTTCAGTGTAACCAACAAAAAGGCAAGGTTCACTCTTTTTGTCCATCTTTCGACGTCTGCATTTGGGAACATGGGCAAAACATTTTGTCCCAAAAATTTTAGAATTGTCAATTTTGGGTGGTGCACACTGTATCCACAGCTCAATCGGAGATTTTTCTTGACCAGTTGGTCCAGTTCTGTTGAGAACAAACACAGATGTGGTGACAGCTTCAGCCCACAACTTTACAGGCAAATTCTTGGAATGTATCATAGAACGTGCAGCTTCAACAAGCATTCTATTCTCACGCTCAGATGCACTATTTTGCTGAGGTGAGTAAGGAATAGTTAGTCTAAGTGATATTCCATTCTCCTCCAGTAGTTTTTGAACATCTGCATTAATAAATTCCCCACCATTGTCACAGAAAAGTTCCCTGATGGTGTCTCCAGCTGCTTTGGATTCATTAATAAACACTGACAAGCAGTTTGTAACATCTGATTTATTCTTTAAGAAGAAAACTCTTCTAAACTTGGAATAATCATCCTTCTGGCAGAGGAAATACTTAGAACCTCCAATAGAATCCTCTTGGAAAGGACCACAAACATCAGCGTGAATCCACCTAGCACAGCTCGTTTGTCGATCTTTCCTATCATGAAATGGATCTCGGTGGTGTTTACCATAAACACAGCCCTCACCCAAATGCTCATTATCACCCAAACACACACCCATTTTCTTCATGATTGTTCTCACATGACGTTTATTCTGATGGCAGAGACGCTCATGCCACACAAAAAAAAAAGAAAAGACAACTATAATGAATAAAAGGAAGTACAGAATGATTAGAAAATAACTACCATTATAGATACATATATTTATGTATATAATTTTAGTTATATATCTTAGCCTTGATAAAGGATAGAAATTCTGGCCGAAAAGTTGGCACTAATAAATAAGTTTTTACATATTTGTGTTCTTCACTGACCAAACCCCAAACCATCTTCTCCTCATTGGTTCTATTTTGATTTATTATTTTAAAAAATTAAAACTTTTAATCGGCCATCAAAAAATGTTTGAGGCCTTTTATTTTTTCTATAACGTAAGTAGACCAAATACAGAAAAGCCAACTATTTAACGTAAAGTTAGAAGTTGCTAAGGAGTATTCTAAATGGCTGGAACAGAGACCCATCCATCTTTAGGCCTCTCATTGCCCTGAGTGCTTTCCAGCAAGATGGAAAATCCTCGTGGTCAGCCCGAACAATACAAAGGGCACGCTCAACCAGACCAGTTGGTTGAGCGCAACTAAACCCGGTTGAATTTAATCGGGGGAATGTATGGATGGGATCATGGCGGGAGTCAGCCGTCTGTCAATCACCTCGCCACCAGACCCATTTTCAATAATTCACTTCTTCCCGTCCGAATCAAATTGTATTCGGTTAGCACCTGGCACAGCCATGTCACCTGGGCCATTATTGAATATGGAAACATTTTATTCAACAATTTGTTCAATTTTCAACATAAACTATTTCTGAAATTATGATTATGAATTGCTCTATTTAGTTCAGATTGTAGAAGAATTGTTTTCAATACAAGAATTTTAGAGATAAACCAGTCTGGTAAAGAAGCCATTGTATAAAATATGCATAGATAAGACAAAGGTGGAGGACGTGATGGACGAGCGCGTTGGGACGAGAGCTAAGTCCACCTCCCCTCCTAAAAAGTTTTGAAAAAAAATATTATGAACTTAGATGAAACAAAAAACAAAATATGAAGAACAAATTTATTTTATCTTTAAACACTGCAATCCTAATCTCAGTAACACATCAATTTATCTAATATTTTGTAGTTATTGCAAATCATTTTCATTTTCCGACTTGATTTTTAAAATTCTAAAGAACATACTAGATTTGTTTTGAAGAGAGAGAAAGACTTATTCAAAGTTGTGCTGCACAGCTTCATTGGTTACACAGCATACTTATTCAAATCTAATGAGACATTTTTTTTTTTAATCTTACAACATATAGGCATAAAATGTAAACGATACATAATAATAGTATATGATTTTTTCCTATCACTTTGGTTCTTTTATTTTTTTATTTATTTATTTCTATACTTTATTTATTTTTTGTTTGTGTGTTGATCCTTTTTTTCTATTATATATATGTATATATAGTTGACCGTAAAGATTTAAACATAAGAAGATGGTCAGGGTTGCGGTAAAAAAAAAGAACAAATAGTTTAAAACTATTTTAATATCCGACGTTTCGCCCCACTTTGCAGAGCTTCATCAGGGCTAAAAAGATACAAAAAAAAAAACTGAGAATATTACTACCATAAGGTAATTTAAGCTAGGATAAATATCATGTAAAAATAAAGTGATAAGAAATTACATATAAATATAAGGAAGGAAGACATAAAATAGTATCAGTATAAAATAAACTTGAATAAACAATGATAAGAATAAAAATAAGTAACAATGGCAAGAGTAAAAATGTTTTAAAAATACGTAAAATATAGTTAAAAAAGTACAGGAGATGTACATAAAACAAAAACAATACGCGAAAAAGAAAAAAAAAAGAAGAAGAAGAAAGTAGAGATGATATAATTTTATAACATTATTATTATTATTTGTATTTATATTTATTCTTTCAAGACGTTTATTTAATCTCTACTGTCTTCTTCTTCTTTTTTTTTCTTTTCCCGTATTGTTTTTGTTTTATATACATCTCCTGTACTTTTTGAACTGTATATTTTACGTATTTTTAAAAAATTTTTACTCTTGCCATTGTTACTTATTTTTTATTCTTATCATTGTTTATTTTATACTGATACTATTTTATGTCTTCCTTCCTTTTATTTGTATGTAGCTTCTTATCACTTTATTTTTACATAATATTTATCCTAGCTTAAATTACCTTATTGTATCTTATTGTTGTATTATTCTCAGTTTTCTTTTCTTTTTTCTGAACACCTTCTGTTCAACCGTTCGCTTTGAACAGCCCCGATGAAGCCCTGCGAAACGTCGGATATTAAAATAGCTAAATTTTTGTTTAAAAAAAATTAATCTATTTGTTCTTTTTTTGAACGCAACCCTGACCATCTTCTTTTTTCTATCCTTTTTTTTTTTATCATATTCTCTCTTCTAACCCAATGTAACTTTCTTGTTTTTTCGTCCTTATTTTTCCCCTTTTTAAGATAAATAAAACACACCTAAAATACAAAATACAAATAATTTACATATTTGTAAAAATTAAAATTTACATTGATAGAGGATTAAATACTTAATCTATTTCAGCCATTTTTGACTATACTATTTTACCGGCCTTCCAATAAACGTAACCATTCCATAATAAATTAAAAAATAATTTTTACATAAATAAGATTCATTAAAAACATTCAAAGCACTTGTATGGCTAGGAAAAGTGCACCAGCAATTAACGAGCCAAACTTAGTTTATAAGTATTATGAGTTTGGTACCTGTTTCAAAATTGGCGCCAGTTATAAGCTCAAGGGTCTAGCTAACAACTGATTTTGAAACAGGCACCAAACTTTTAATATTCAAAAACAAAGGTTGACCGGGGGCACTTACCCCATCTAAATTTCAGGGTTGGTACTAAAGCAATACCTACTAATGAGAACAACTTCTGGACAATTTATTAATCCGTTCAATTCTTATTTGAAGGAGATGGCCAGGACTGTAGTCAAGATTAAATTTTTTAAAAAATCTCAAATATTTATTTATAACTGAGGTTTAAACCCACAATAGTTGGCACTTCCATCTTATTTCTCTTGTTTACATCTCAATATATCACATCGGCTTTGATGAAGACCTACATTGTGGACCGAAACGTCAGCAATAAATAAATATTTTTGAATTCTTTTTAATCTTATTTTTTCTATTTCTAAAGTTCTCGATTGACCAGTAGCAATTATTCCTACCTATTAATTTGTTGATAAGTCGTAGTTAAACTTACCAAGTTATTCCATATAACCACAGCCAGTTCACGGTTCACCAAACCTAAAGCTGTTTGATAACCCTCCCCTTTCAGGCTAATTCGACAAGACCCACCCCTGCGTGAAATACACTATTATGGTTTTATAACTAATCCTCCTGGAGATTACTAAATATATAACAAGATTTAGGGCGATTAAAATTATAGCCGGTAGGTGTAAGTACTGTACATTTCAGTTGACTGGCGGACCTCAAGAATTATAATATTATATTTGTGACTTTGTAAATACCGTTATTTCATAATATAGAAGAGTAAATGAATAGTTTAAATTTTTATCTCACATAGAGTAGTAAACCCATTTAGCACTTAGCATTTATGGTTTAGAAGGTTTAAGGTGAGCCACTTGCACTCTTTTTAGGACAGCACTTACTACTTTCTCTCTTCTATACCACCATTTATGGAAGGTATTAATCACCCATAATTCACTACTTCATTATAATTTAAAGGTGTTTCAATTCCTGGGGATGTCTACACTTATTAGTTCTCATTCACATTCCCCATTGGGTGTACCTTTACAACCTCCAGCTTACATATAAGGAAGATAGGCATATTACTATTAGCTACTAGTTGATCAGTTGAAGATTACATCTCTAAGGTGATAAGTTCTATACATCAATATAACCAATAAAGGAAAGGGGCGGTTAGGGGTGGTCCAATATCGTTAGAGCGACGAAAACTGGGCAGATGATGATATACACTGGGTCCCAAGTAAATAAAACAGAAATACGATTGTAGCAAAACATTTAACAAATTTTTAAGGGTTTTTATGAAAACTTTTGGCGTGTAAATTACAAGAATAAGGCATAGCCATGTTAACTCATTCATACCCACTCGCTCCTATTCAATCATATTAGCCAGTTAGTTTCATAAACAGACTCCTTGTTAAGTTAAATAAAAATTATATTTTTGTTATATCGTGAACGTTTTGCAAATGGATGAATTTTATAATGAGAAATTTTCAGATTTTCACCTTTTCACTTGAATAATCATTGATAACAAATGTTTCAACACAGTGAATCTCAAGAAGCTAATTACATACTTACCTATTTTGAAAAATATATGGTTCCTGATTGGCAGCGAGTAGCTCAGTGGTAAGGCACAGGGCTGCAACTCCACGGACCTGGGTCCGGCAGTGCCAGATAATTATTTTATTTTTCACTATAGCCGTGAATCAAACCTATAGGTTCGGGAATGATCCAGAGTTCACCCAGCCACATGATATGGGTACCCTTAATTTCGTGAAAATCTGGGATCGAGCGTAATTCTGACCACATTACCTCCTTCCACAACCTTTGGTCTCGTAAAAATACTTTCTTATAAAGTACTACAACGCTGGCTCTTCATGGGTAGTAGCGGTACAGATTAAATTTTCTTTTTTATTAACCGTTCCAGATTAGTGCATCTCTTCTTCTTTTCTCAAAAAAATGTATATACATAAGATAAGTTTTTTTTTCTCCAAAAAGGATTTTTTTTTAGACAAGATGGGATTTACCTTATTTATAGAACACTGATATGTTCGCGGGTTTTTTTTTCAAGATAAAATTTTAAACCTTGTATAGTTCCTCTCGTATTCAATCCAAAATCCTTCGTAAAATCCTCAATGCTCCTTACTTTGTCACAAATAAAATCATACATAAAGACCTTAATGTTCCCTATGTAACCGATCTAGCCCGAACCAGATATCACTCATTCCATTACAAACTCCCTAACCACTCAAACCCCCTAGTTTCTAATCTTGCATCCTCTTCCATTCCTGACAATCCTCCGAGGCGCCTATAAAGAAGAAGGTCACGAGTTTCTCTACACGCCTGTAACACTCCAATTTAACTTAGATCAGATTTACTAAATGTATTATAATGTACAGTTGTAAATAGCAATAAATAAATATTAAAAAAAAAAATAAAACCTTGCATAATTAAAAAGGACAAGACCGGAGGCAATTATTAAGAGAACAAGTTCTTATACAATACAATTAATGCACCCATGCGCGTCTTAAGCCCATTGATGGTTTACCGAAAGGGCCATAGTTTGAAAAATATCTTCGGATCCAATAAACCGATGAATGTTGATGAATAAAAATGATAAATGTATTATCATTAAATATTTCCCAGTGCACCTACGAATGCCTTTTCATCGATGATTCCAGTGATCGATACATCATTCTGATTCAAGCGACCACAACTGCCGGGGAGAGGTCTAATTACAGATCGGGCCAACCGGATCGGCAGCCTGCCCACGTAGTCTAGCCTGCTAGTTCCAGGAGGGAAACGCTTTGTGGATTCCAATAGTGAAAATGCCGAGCCGACTTCCTCGAATCTATGTTCCCTGGTAGATGAAACAAAGGGAGTGAATCGATTAGATAACTGTTCCTGGGACATATGTACATATTACCCATCGAACTGTTAAGCTTCGTTGTTACACCAAATATGCACTATAACATAAAACATAATAATACTGTAACTAATTGTGGATTGAATTGCATATTAATGAAACTATTACCGTCCCGTTTAGCTGCTGTTACTGGTTTTGAACCTATACAATTTCAGCCAGCCCACAGTAGGCTAAATCGTGAAAAATTTTAATCATCTTAATGAAAAATTTAAAATTTATATTTTTATAATTTTTCCACTTAACAAATTAGGTTCTGATGTGTTCCGAAACAGTTAGGTCCAGAATATTTTCAAAAATTAAAAATAATCAAATTAATGGGTCAAAATAAATATGAAAATAAAAATAAAACAAATATGCTTGCCATATAAAGTTTAAGACTGGATCTTCTTACTTTCAAGATATTTCAGATTATATTTAGATTAGGCCTTCTTACTTCTAACTTATTTATCCATTCAAGTGTTTCCTGTAACCGGATTTTTATTATATTTTCCTTTTAATCTATGTGTTAGTCTTATTCTCGTAAAATGTATCTATTTGTTTGTTTTTGGTAAACTGATCTACTGCTGTGACTATGAATGATGGTCTGATCTCACATAGCCGTCTAATATTGACTTTGTTTAGCGGGTCCCTGAAGAGGATCTAGGAGGGTGAATTCCGGAGAGCGAATTTGTTGATCGGGTGAATTAAAAAATTGAGAAATTGGAGGAGCAGAAATGAGAAGGAAAAATAGGAATAAATTGAAACATTTGTATTTGTTGTACAGACCGAAATTGAATGTAAAAGGAAACTGTAGGGGAAAAATTTTTTTACTATATCTTATTATTGTATCTCTTTTTTTCTAATTATACCATGTATGTGTAAATTACATATGTCCGATTACGGATTGATAAGTATGCTGTGTGAGATAGCAACCTGATGTATTTAGGCAGCATAGATAAATAAACTATTTCTCTCTCTTGATTATACCTTCAAACTTTCTTAATATTTCCGATTGAAACTTCTTACATACATTCTAGGAATTCAAATTAAATATAGATTTATCTGCATACTTCATAATTATTTCAGATAGAATATTTATTCATTGAACTGTCTTGCTTTCTGGATATTTTTGACCACGGAATTGTCTTTTTACATCACTTGGTTCTTTCATGAATTACTATAAAATATTAATAACTAAAACTAGATAACACGACAAAGTACGCCTAGATTAAGTTTATATCTGCAGTTCGATGCTAATTGACTAACAGATAGTTTGTCGAGTACAGTGACAAAAAGCTTATATTTCGATTTTGCAATAATATTTTCCATGTTTCTCTTTACTCAGAATTAAATCGTTTATTTTCGTCAAGGTCAAAGGTCCGAAATTAATAATATATATTTTTTCGAAAAATAAATTCGCTGAAGGTAGAAGGAATTGGTATTAGAAATTTATTATAGAATAAACTGTGATTGTTGGAATTTACTAGCATTAAAATTTAGTTATTATCAAATTACTGTTGCGTCTCAGGTATTTTTCTGAATATCTCAAAACCTATTTGTTATTATTTTTTTAATAATATTTATTGAAGAAAATTAATACAATCTGCCACAAATTAAAGGCATCAAGTATTAGTGTTCAAATATTTATTCATACAATATATACATAAATAGAGGAATAAAAGAAATAAAAATGTAAATGATGACAATAGTAATCACTGAATTAAAAGGAAAATAATTACATAAAAATTAGTAATAACAAAGAAATATATAAATAAAAGAAAATACTATCTTTGATTTCTACAAAACAAGACACATGAATCTATCAAAAACATAATAAAATAAAAATAACTTATGTGCAAGACAAAGAAAATTGAATTTCAGTAACCGTAAAATAAATACACATTCACACCCATATACAACATTTACATTCTACTGGGGGACTCCGAGCCAAGCCTTTCCACTTCCGTGTAGAAGGCAAAGCAGGGCTCCAAGAGATCCCAGTGCTTCTCTATCAGACTCGCTGGTATTAACGGCCAGTGGAGACTGAGTGACAGTACTTGAGCCTGAAACAAATTCTAGGAACACAAACCCTTTCAAAAATAAAAGATTTATTTATCTCAATAAACCAAATAATATCAAACAGTTTATAGTTAAAAAGGATCAATACATAATATATTTCCAACCTACAAAATATTAGTATATTTTTATGATTGGGATTTTTTTTTTTATATATAAATACATTATATGGAGTATTTTATTCCTCTTAATGAAAATTATTCCCAGAGACCAAATGAATAATCACAATCACGACCATTTCCTTCTATTATCAGTATACTTCAAAGAATTCCATAAGATCTGAAACGTAGAAATAATGAAACGGCAAATGAGAAGGAAAAAGCACTTTGACTAATGAAAACAGAGTCAAAAGTGATGAAAGGATTTCTCGTTATGAAATTTCAGAAAGAGCTACCCGCAAGAAATAAAACTAGAGATCAAATGCCTCATCCAGGATTATATTATTGCAACTCTCCTTTTTATGAGGCCTGAGAGGGAAGAGAGAGGCCATTCAATAAAGAAGGGGGTATGATACTGGGAGGGGGTAAATTAAATGAGAAAATAATTAAAACTTTATAATTTATGACATCCAAGTTTCTTCATCATGCTAACTACTCAATTATCCACACCAAGTTTAGTTAAACGTGTTTGTTCTCGTGTTTAAAGCTTGTACACATTGGCTTGTGTTTTCAAATTTGACTTGTCAGTTATATTTTTGACTAATCTATATCGCGATACTTTTTAATAACATTCCAAAATAATATTTATCATTCTTTGGTCCGAGTGGAAACAAACTATTTCTTAATTTTTTTTTAAATATAAATACTAGTGGAGAATTCTCAGTGCATATTAATATAGATACTTCTAATTTTTCCTTTTTAAATTGAAAGTGATTTTAGGATAAGCCCGAGTTTTATAATTATGGTAGGTACTGTCTGTGTTTCTTTGCGGGACCGTTTTTTTTTTGTACGTCACCCAGCGTTTTTAGCGGGTGATAGTATATAAACACTGATAACAATGCTAAGATTCAAGAAGTAAAAAGAATGCTTTTTCCATGACAAAAATGGTCAGTTTATTTTATGCATTTCTAACTATTTTTGAATACCGGAAATATTTATAACCAATTGCATTACAAGCAATAATTAATCCAAGTTAGAATATATTTACCCACTAATAGGTTAGTACACCGATATTTTAAATATTTGTGTGTATAAAAATTACTGAAAGTATACTTCTATACAACGCTCTATATCACAATTCACTCCTCATTACACTTTTACTTTACAATGTGTAATAATAAATAAAGTTGTATAATAATAAAGTAGAACGATTTATAAACAGCAAATATAACAATTTAACTGCTCGGTAAGAACAATAGTATCAGTTAAAAGTTACTAGAGGGAAATTTGTAGCAAGTATATATTTTTTTATTTAATTAGGGTAAGAATATTCCATGTTATAATATACCAAGAAGGACTAAACAATATAAAATAATAAAACAGGTAATTATATCAACATAAGTATTTGCATTAATAATAAATTGCAAATATGAAAATAAACAAATATAGTAATATCAACTTTACAAATAGATTTAAAACAATTGTAATTAATTGAAAAATAATTATTTCAGAAATAACGAAACAACAAAAATCTTCTTTTAATTCTGCAATTACCAAAATTATAGAAAATATATAAGTAGTACAGCGCGGTGGAACTGTGGTAAGGCACGATGGTACTAACTCCAAGAACCCGAATTCAAATTCGATTGGGCTTCAAATAGTCCTCTATTACACTGTAGCTGTGAATCAACCCTGTGGGTTCTGGAGCCCACCTGGCGTCCACTCAGCCTTAAACACATCGTTTGAACTTGTCACCTCATTTATCTTCCACCTCGATACGATACTTTAACTCGATCGCCGAAGGGATTGGATTAAAATCATATGTGAAGAGTGTCGGATGAAAACTATAGATACTTCCAATACTGGTATCGGTACTTAATAACTCAATCATAATAATAAATCAAATTAAAAAAGAAGTACTGATATTTTATGCTTGTACTGGTTGAAGATTAAAAAAACAAAAAGGTCATAAACTCCAATAAAATTAGCATTGAATCAGATGCGAATAATCGATACTGGAATCGCACGGGAAGTATCGATACTACCCGAGAAAAAAAACGGAAGTTCAATCAAATTACAAAAAACAAGTACTGATAATTTAAGCTTGTATTGGTTGATGATTAAAAAAAGAAAAAAAAAAGATCATTAGCAGCAATAAAATTAGCATCGAATTGGATCCGATGGATCGATAATAGTGTTTTTCCTTGTCGATCCTATTATCGATATCCCAGAGTATCGGATTTATTAAAGCGTGGATACTCGTGTATCACCAGTTGGGAACAACTAGACTTTGACGCATGGATTTAAAAAAAAAAAAAGATCGATTTATTTTTTCTTAGGGGAACCCAGACAGTTTCTACTTCTGCACCTATAAGCATTAAGAAATAAAAAATGATCACGATAAAATACTGCGGTAGTCAGTAAAAAACTTCGATTTACAAAGTTATAATTAGGTATACGGAGTATCTAAATAGGAAATAATTTATTTTTTAGCAAATATAAAATAGGCATCGAAAGCTGAAATGTGGGCAAAGCCGCGTTATGTTATTGAAAGCTCTCTCTATAGAGCTGTATCAATACAGAGGAGCTCAAAGGATGGCGGAGGAAGTAGGATGTGAGTGGGGAGTCGCTATATAGGAAAACCCTGGGGATTAGGGGCCCTCCTAGGCCTCAGGGGCAAACAGATTGATCTGGGTCCAATAACACAACCCTCTATTGACACATCAAACATCTCCTACATCAGTCCCTGTCCTTCAGGTGTAAGCGTCAAAGCCGTCGCAGGCGGCCATCTGGGTATCACAAGGAACAACCTTCATGGCCGATAATTATTGAGTTTATATACCGGGTTCATCTTCCATTAGACAATTAATTAACCTTCAACTAATTTGGATCTCGGAGCTAAAGTGCACTTTGCCGTTTTAATCAACTTTACAATATATCAGTTTGAATGAATTTGATATTACTTCCACATCCATATATATGAAATACATAGTTAGAGGAAGTCTTGCAAACGCGCTAAATTTCCAAAACTAGTTTTTAACGAAAAAACACGTCGTAAAGTCCCACCAGGCCAAATAACCAGGTCCTGCAAAATGGTCTTTGTGTCTCTGCCTAGTTTTTCTTATTTATTGTTTTAATACCAGATCAGTCTGGTGGGCCTTACATGGTAAATATAAGAGGTACATTTTTTTTTTAACAATTGATTACGGGGGGGGGGAGTATTATCTCATATAACGTATCTCATAAAGTATTATCTCATACACCCCTAACTATATATAATGTTATAAAAAAATAAAATAAAAAATTAATATAAAATAAATAGATTAAAACAAGAATGCTTAATAAAAGATAAAAGTAAGGTTAATAACAAAAACAACAATGACATTGATGGATTTAACAAAATGAATAATTGACTTCTAATGAGAAAAAAATAAAGTGAATTTAAAAAAAAGATGCAGAGAGAAAAAAAAGAAGTAAAGATAAAATAAAATGTTAGAGTGACAATAACAGAACTTATAACAGGAAGTCTTGCAAAAAAGCTTCAGTATTCGGGTTGTGGTTGGGTTTCATAAGTTGAAGGTCACTGCTCCTGGGAGCAGAACTTCATAAACCTTTTTTTGATCTAATCCTCTATGGTCTCTATTTGCGATTCCCAATGCAATTGGCAGTTTCTTAAAAGCCAAGGAACATCCACTGTAATTCTTATGAAGAATTAATTGCAACTCAAAGAAGTATGGTAAGTAAAAGTCGTATGACAAGCGCAACGCACCAAATGTTTTTAGTAATACTCTAATTAAATCACTGCGTTTAAAGTTTCTTACGATGGAAAAGAATTGTTTTTTTATTATGCTTTAGGATAATATCATGTTCTTACAATAGTGTGAATTGTAGAGAGAACAAGAATTTGAAAATAACATCATTGAGAAGCGAGGAAGCCCCAAACGAACCCCTTTCAAAACTGAAGAAATGAACCCATTGATCCTGTAGCTGTAAACAATCGGCTCCTCAAGAGACGGAAAATGGAAAATTAAATGAAGCATCATCCTGGACAAAAGGAATCAGGAAAAACTTGACGCCATCAGAAGAAGAGTGGAGTACTCCCTAAATACTTTCCTACTTTAATTTCCATTACTCCCTATTGAGGGAAATTATAAATCGGAAATTTACATAATTCTTCCGGCCGCCTTCGAGGAACATTTGCATACCTAATTGCACTCCTCTTTATGAAATCCTATCTCAAGATGTTAGCATTTTATAAATTAGAAGTCGTTAGAAATTCAGTATACTACGTGGTATGAATTGGTATAGTTCCGAGCTCTTTATATATGTATACTTTTGTGCGTTTGGGATTTTTATGAGGTGTGGGGTGTGGGGTGTGGGGTGACTCAGTGAGTTGAACACTATGCGACTAACTCAAAGGTCCCGGGTTCGAATCCGGCTATGGCAGATAATTATTTATTCTATTACTATAGCCGTAAGTCAATCCTATGAGTTCGGGAGCCCTTCTGAGTCCACACAGCCTCTTGACATTTTAATTAAGATTATGAGAGACGTTATCCTCCCTTAGAATTAGATCAACAGGCATCTCTCCGACCTGTATCCTATCTATGACAATGTTCTGTACGTCTTAATGACTCTCAGCCTTTGGTTGATAGCTATTTAAATCCTTTGGGCTTCCAACACGAGTTTCCTACTAATCTCATAATACTTTTTGCAACCATTACTCAGGATGTGTACATGTGGCGGTCGATCGCCAGTGGTGGTTGTTAAGACCTCGGGTACTTTGGATGACAGCATTCTCCCATCTAAGCCATGGCCAAAAAATTATTCATGCTCTTTCAATAAATAAATATTGCTTTTCTTCAAGAGATATATAGATTATGAATTATTAGCGAAAAACCAAAGAGGAACATTTATCATTCCTTAACTACAGGGCTTTGATTGGATATCTACTAAAAAAATAAT